>NC_080595.1:117686533-117741683 GCF_027887145.1 Ammospiza caudacuta | reverse complement strand
ATATATATAAAATATATTTTAAAATATATACATATAATAATATGTATTATATAATATATATTATATATTATATAATATATAATATGTATTATAATATATTTATTATAATCTTATATATCTATATATATTCAACCCATTACTTAAAAATTAATACAGCACAACTGTCTAACATAATATGTATAATATAATATAATATAATATAATATAATATAATATAATATAATATAATATAATATAATATGTGTTAATTAATTACTTAATTAAAATTGATTTTAATATTTCATATTATTCATATTATTCCATATTAATAATTAGAACAAGCCAAAATTAAAGCGCACATTTTTCACAGGGAGGGCTCCCCACGGGCTCGGAATTGCGAGCGTTTCCCACCTCATCCTGTCCCGCGTCTCCTGGAACTGCCCCACCACGCGCTCCAGCTCCAGTTCCAGGCTCTGCTTTTCCTCCTGGAACTTCGCCTCCTGCTTGGCCATTTTGTCCTTCAGCAGCTCCAGGGTGGTCCTGAACCTGGGAAGGGACGGAGAGCCCGGAGTTTGGGATGTGGGAAAAGCTTTGGGATGGGATGGGATGGGATGGGATGGGATGGGATGGGATGGGATGGGATGGGATGGGATGGATGGGATGGGATGGGATGGATGGGATGGGATGGGATGGGATGGGATGGGATGGATGGGATGGGATGGGATGGATGGGATGGGATGGGATGGGATGGGATGGGATGGGATGGGATGGGATGGGATGGGATGGGATGGGATGGGATGGATGGGGTGGGATGGGATGGGGTGGGATGGGATGGGATTCCCCCAGGATGGGATGGGATTCCCCCGGGATGGGATGGGATGGGGTGGGATGGGATGGGATGGGATGGGATGGGGTGGGATGGGATGGAATGGGGTGGGATGGGATGGGATGGGATGGGGTGGGATGGGATGGGATTCCCCCAGGATGGGATGGGGTGGGATGGGATGGGATGGGATTCCCCTGGGATGGGATGGGATGGGATGGGATGGGATGGGATTCCCCTGGGATGGGATGGGATGGGATGGGATGGGATGGGATGGGATGGGACGGATGGGATGGGATGGGATGGGATGGGATGGATGGGATGGGATGGGATGGATGGGATGGGATGGGATGGGATGGGATGGATGGGATGGGATGGGATGGGATTCCCTCGGGATGGGTTTTACCGGTTGATTTTCCGTTTCTGCAGGGATCGCAGCGTGGAATTTTCTATGTCCAGCTGCCGGAGCACATCCAGGTTGTAGTCCAGCTTCACCTGGTTCAGGTGGTACATCCCCTTCATCTGGCGGAGCTTCCTCTCCAGGCGCTGGAATTCCGCAGGGGAAAAATAAAAAATTCACAAAGAATTCCATGGGCATTCCATGGATTTCCATGAGAAAAAAAAAATCACAAAAAATTCCATGGAAATTCCATGGGAAAAAAACCCCACAAAGAATTCCATGGAAATTCCATGGAAATTCCATGGGAAAAACCCACAAAAACATCCCCTTCATCTGATGGAGCTTCCTCTGCAGGAGCTGGAATTCCATGGGGAAAAAATAAAAAAGTCAGAAAAAATTTGATGGAAATTCCATGGGGGGGAAAAAAATCCCAAAGAATTCCATGGATATTACATAGGGAAAAAGAATTCCATGGAAATTCCATGGTGGGGGGGGGGGGAAATCCCAAAGAATTCCATGGAAATTCCATGGGGGAAAAAAACCCCACAAAGAATTCCATGGAAATTCCATGGAAAAAAACCCCCACAAAGAATTCCATGGGAATTCCATGGGAAAAACCCACAAGGACAAACCCACAAAAACATCCCTTTCATCTGACGGAGCTTCCTCTCCAGGCGCTGGAATTCCACAGGGGAAAAATAAAAAATTCACAAAGAATTCCATGGGCATTCCATGGATTTCCATGAGAAAACAAAATCACAAAAAAATCCATGGGAATTCCATGGGAAAACCCCACAAAGACAAACCCACAAAAACAACCCCTTCATCTGATGGAGCTTCCTCTCCAGGAGCTGGAATTCCATGGGGAAAAAAATAAAAAAGTCAGAAAGAATTCGATGGAAATTCCATGGGGGGGGGGGGGAATCCCAAAGAATTCCATGGATAGTACATGGGGAAAAAGAATTCCATGGAAATTCCATGGGGGAAAAAACCCCACAAAGAATTCCATGGGAAAAAAAACCCACAAAGAATTCCATGGAAATTCCATGGGAAAAAACCCCCACAAAGAATTCCATGGAAATTCCATGGGAAAAACCCACAAAAACATCCCCTTCATCTGATGGAGCTTCCTCTCCAGGCGCTGGAATTCCACAGGGGAAAAATAAAAAATTCACAAAGAATTCCATGGGCATTCCATGGATTTCCATGAGAAAACAAAATCACAAAAAATTCCATGGGAATTCCATGGGAAAACCCCACAAGGACAAACCCACAAAAACAACCCCTTCATCTGATGGAGCTTCCTCTCCAGGCGCTGGGGAAAAAAAAAAATTCACAAAGAATTCCATGGGAAAAAAACTCACAAAGAATTCCATGGAAATTCCATGGGAAAAAACCCCACAAAGAATTCCATGGAATTTCCATGGGAAAAAAAATCCCAAAGAATTCCAAGGAAATTCCATGGAAAAAAACCCACAAAGAATTCCATGGGAATTCCATGGGAAACAACACACAAAGAATTCCATGGATTTCCATGGGGAAAAAAATCCCAAAGAATTCCAAGGAAATTCCATGGATTTCCATGGGGGAAAAAAAAAATCCCAAAGACTTCCATGGGAATTCCATGGGAATTCCATGGGAAAAACTCCACAAAGAATTCCATGGGAATTCCATGGATTTCCATGGGGAAAAACCCACGGAGAATTTCCATGGGGAAAACCCCACAAATCATCCCATGGAAATTCCAAGGGAAAAACCCCACAAAGACAAGCCCGGAGTTTAGGAAAAACCTGTGGAAATTCCCAGAAGGGTTTGGATTCCCCAGGAAAAAAAAAAAAAAACAAAAATCAAAAAAATCTGGAATTAAATCCCAGCAGGGCCAAGAGATTTTTTTTCCCTTTCCAGAGGATGGGGAAAAGGCACAATCCAGGGTTTAATTCCCAAAAATCCCCCCTGAGGCAGAAACCCAAAGGAAAAATCCCAAAAAAACATCAGGGAATTCCTTCCCACCCTAAATCCCAGGCCCAGCTTCAATTTTTGCTTCCAGGTATTTTTGTTTTATTTTTCCACCTGCAGTGAGCAGAGAGAATTCCTGCCCTTATTCCTCAGGGAATTCTGTATTTGTTTGGATTATTTTTACACTTTTATTGGGATATTTGACACTTATTTGGGGTGAAAATAGTGAGATATTTTACATTAATTTGGGGAAGAAAATATTGGGATATTTTATACTTATTTGAGGAAGAAAATATTCCTAAAATCCTGTAATTGTTGGGACTATTTTTACACTTTTATTGGGATATTTTACACTTATTTGGGGTAAAAATATTTGGATATTTTACATTTATCGGCGGAAGAAAATATTTGGATATTTTACATTCATGTAGAGAAGAAAATATTGGGATATTTTCCATTTATTTGGGGAAGAAAATATTGGGATATTTTACATTTATCGGCAGAAGAAAATATTGGGATATTTTACACTTATTTTGGGAAGAAAATATTGGGATATTTGACACTTATTTGGGGAAGAAAATATTGTTATATTTTACATTTATTTGAGGAAGAAAATATTCCTAAAATCCTGTATTTGTAGGGACTATTTTTACACTTTTATTGGGGTATTTTACACTTATTTAGGGAAGAAAATATTGGGATATTTTACATTTATTTGGGGAAGAAAATATTGGGATATTTTTCATTTATTTGGGGAAGAAAATATTGGGATATTTTACATTTATTTGGGGAAGAAAATATTGGGATATTTTACATTTATTTAGGGAAGAAAATATTGGGGTATTTTACACTTATTTGGGGAAGAAAATATTCCTAAAATCCTGTATTTGTTGGGACTATTTTTACACTTTTATTGGGATATTTTACACTTATTTGGGGAAGAAAATATTGGGATATTTTACATTTATTTAGGGAAGAAAATATTGGGATATTTTCCATTTATTTGGGGAAGAAAATATTGGGATATTTTTCATTTATTTGGGGAAGAAAATATTGGGATATTTTACATTTATTTAGGGAAGAAAATATTGGGATATTTTTCACTTATTTAGGGAAGAAAATATTGGGATATTTTTCACTTATTTGGGGAAGAAAATATTGGGATATTTTACACTTATTTGGGGAAGAAAATATTCCTAAAATCCTGTATTTGTTGGGACTATTTTTACACTTTTATTGGGATATTTTACACTTACTTGCAAAAAAAAATATTGGGATATTTTCCATTTATTTGGGGAAGAAAATATTGGGATATTTTACATTTATTTAGGGAAGAAAATATTGGGATATTTTGCACTTATTTGGGGAAGAAAATATTCCTAAAATCCTGTATTTGTTGGGACTATTTTTACACTTTTATTGGGATATTTTACACTTATTTGGGGAAGAAAATATTGGGATATTTTCCATTTATTTGGGGAAGAAAATATTGGGATATTTGACACTTATTTGGGGAAGAAAATATTGGGATATTTTACATTTATTTGGCGAAGAAAATATTGGGATATTTTTCATTTATTTGGGGAAGAAAATATTGGGATATTTTACATTTATTTAGGGAAGAAAATATTGGGATATTTTACACTTGTTTGGGGAAGAAAATATTGTTATATTTTCCATTTATTTGAGGAAGAAAATATTCCTAAAATCCTGTATTTGTAGGGACTATTTTTACAATTTATTGGGATATTTTACACTTACTTGCAAAAAAAAAAAAAAATTGGGTTTTTTTACACTAATTTGGGGAAGAAAATATTCCTAAAATCCTGTATTTGTTGGGACTATTTTTACACTTTTATTGGGATATTTTACACTTACTTGCAAAAAAAAATATTGGGATATTTTACACTTATTTGGGGAAGAAAATATTTGGATATTTTCCATTTATTTGGGGAAGAAAATATTGGGATATTTTACATTTATTTAGGGAAGAAAATATTGGGATATTTTGCACTTATTTGGGGAAGAAAATATTCAAAAATCCTGTATTTGTTGGGACTATTTTTACACTTTTATTGGGATATTTTACACTTATTTGGGGAAGAAAATATTGGGATATTTTACACCTATTTGGGGAAGAAAATATTCCTAAAATCCTGTATTTGTTGGGACTATTTTTACACTTTTATTGGGATATTTTACACTTATTTGGGGAAGAAATATTGGGATATTTTACATTTATTTAGGGAAGAAAATATTGGGATATTTTACATTCATGTAGAGAAGAAAATACTGGGATATTTTCCATTTATTTGGGGAAGAAAATATTGGGATATTTTACACTTATTTGGGGAAGAAAACATTGTTATATTTTCCATTTATTTGAGGAAGAAAATATTCCTAAAATCCTGTATTTGTAGGGACTATTTTTACACTTTTATTGGGGTATTTTACACTTATTTAGGGAAGAAAATATTGGGATATTTTACACCTATTTGGGGAAGAAAATATTCCTAAAATCCCATGGAAAACTTTCCCTGGAACAACCTGAGGGATTTTTTCCGTTGTTATCCCTGTTCCCAAGGCTGCTCCAACAACCAGGATAAAGTTGTGGGACACAAAATTATCTCTGGAGCCTCGCCCAGGAACAGCTCAGGGTTGTTTTTCCAATGTTTTCCCGTCTTTCCAACGGCTCCACGGAATTCTCTGGGAATGCTGAGCCCCAGCACGGAGCTGTTTCCATCCCAAAACATTCCGGGAACGTCCCACGCTCCCGAGTTATCGGGATCTGAGGGCGAGGAGCTGCTGGAGCGAGGCCAGGGAATGCGGCAGGGCTGGGAACGTGCAGCTGCAGCGGGGAGGGATCCAGGGAATCCTTGGAGCCCTTTCCAGAAGGAAGGGAGAGCTGGGATTTGGGATTTGGGATTTGGGATTTGGGATTTGGGATGAGGGCTGGAGGGGCAGGAGGCAGGGAATGGCTTCCAGTGGGAAAGGGGAGCTTGGGATGGTGGGATCTTGGGAAGGGATTCCTGGCTGGGCTGGAATTCCCAGAGAATCCCTGGCAGTGTCCAAGGGTGGATTTGGAGCACCCTGGGATGGTGGGAAGTGTCCCTGGGATGGGATTGAAGGTCCAGGGATCCCATCCCAAACCATTCCAGGATTCTGGGATCCAGGACACTCAGCATCCATCCCGAGGGGTTTTTATGGAATTTAGGGAAGGGAGACCCTTCCTGGAATCCTGAGATTCCCAGTGAAACCCATGGATCCCAAAATTCCTTCTCAAGGAGGAATCAGGATGGGGCTGGATCCAATGGCAGGCTGTGAGAGCTGGGAATGTGCAGCTGCAGCAGGGAGGGATCCAGGGAATCCTTGGAGCCCTTTCCAGAAGGAAGGGAGAGCTGGGATTTGGGATTTGGGATTTGGGATGAAGGATGGAGGGGCAGGAGGCAGGGAATGGCTTCCAGTGGGAAAGGGGAGCTTGGGATGGTGGGATCTTGGGAAGGGATTCCAGGCTGGGCTGGAATTCCCAGAGAATCCCTGGGAGCATCCAGAGGTGGATTTGGAGCACCCTGGGATGGTGGGAATTGGGATTGAAGGTCCAGGGATCCCATAAAACCACTCAGGGATTCTGGGATCAAGGACCCACACGGAGGGACTTTTATGGAATTGAGGGAAGGGAGACCCTTCCTGGAGTGCTGAATTCCCAGGGAAGCCCCTGGATCCTGAAATTCCTTCTCATGGAGGAATCAGGATGGGGCTGGATCCAGTGCCAGGCTGGGAGGGCTGGGAATGTGCAGCTGGATCAGGGCAGGATCCAGGGAATCCTTGGAGCCGCTTCCCCATCCCAAAGGGGCTCCAGGAGAGCTGGGATTTGGGCAAGGGCTGGAGGGGCAGGAGGCAGGGAATGGCTTCCAGTGGGAAAGGGGAGCTTGGGATGGTGGGATCTTGGGAAGGGATTCCTGGCTGGGCTGGAATTCCCAGAGAATCCCTGGCAGTGTCCAAGGAAAGCTTGGATCACCTTGGGATAGTGGGGGTGTCGGGGCTGGAATGGGGTGGGATTTGGGCTCCCTTCCCACCCAAACCATTCCAGCATTCCCAGAGCTGATTCCCTGATCCGGGGCCTCTCCCGGTACCTCCACGTCCTCTTCCAGCTGCCATTTCAGGCCGTCGTGGGTTTCTGTGCTCGCGTCCTGCAGCTCGTTCAGCTGCTGCTCGAAATCCAGAGCCTGGTCCACCTTCCTCCGCAGGAACTCCAGCTGTGGGGACAAGGAGAACCTCATCCAACCCCATCCAACCTCCTCCGACCTCATCCAACCTCATTCCAGCTCATCCAACCTCATCCAACCCCATCCAACCTCCTCCGACCTCATCCAACCTCATTCCAGCTCATCCAACCTCATCCAACCCCATCCAACCTCCTCCAACCTCCTCCCACCTCATTCAACCTCATCCCCTATCATCTAACCTCATCCCAACCTCATCCCAACTCCTCCCACCACATCCAACCCCATCCAACCTCATTCCAGCCTGTCCAACCTCCTCCAACCTCTTCCAACCTCCTCCAACTTCCTCAAACCTCCTCCAACCACATCCAACCTCATCCAACCTCCTCCAACCTCATTCCAGCTCATCCAACCTTATTCCACCTCCTCCAACCTCATCCCACGTCCTCTAACCTCATCCAGCCTGCTCCAACCTCATCCAACCTCCTCCCACCTTATCTAACATCCTCCAACCTCATCCCAAGTCATTCCAGCTCATCCCACCTCCTCCAACCTCACCCAAACTCCTCCTACCTTATCCCACGTCATCCAACCTCATGCCATCTCATCCAGCCTCATCCAACCTCTTCCAACCTCCTCAAACTCCTCCAACCTCCTACCACCTCTTCCAGCCTCATCCAGCCCCATCCAACATCTTCCAACCTCCTCCCATGTCCTCCAACCTTCTCCAACTTCCTCCAACCTCATCCAAACTCTTCCAACCTCCTCCAGCCTCATCCAACTTCATCACCCCCATCCATTCTCATCCAATCTCTACCCACCCTCATCCCACACCATCTAACTCCGCCCATCCCAATCCATTCTCATCCCACCTCCTCCCACCCCATCCCACCCTGTCCAACCTCATCCCACCCCATCCAACCTCATCCCACCTCATCCCACCTCCTCCAATCCCATCCCAATCTCATCCAGTCTCATCCATCCCAATCCAATCCCATCCAACCTCCTCCCATCTTATCCAACCTCATCCATCCCAATCCATCCTCATCCAATCGCATCCAATCCCATCCAATCCCATCCAATGCCACCCAACCTCATCCCACCTCCTCCAATCCCATCCCACCTCATCCAGCCTCTTCCAAACTGATCCATCCACATCCATCCTCATCATCCAACCTCCTCCAACCTCATCCATCCCAATCCATTCTTGTCCAATCTCCTCCAACCTCTTCCAACCCCATCCAATGCCATCCAACCTTCTCCAATCCCATCCAATCTCATCCCACCTCATCCAACCTTATCATCCAACCTCCTCCAACCTCCTCCATTCCAATCCATCCTCATCCAATCTCATCCAACCTCCTCCAACCTCCTCCAACTCAATCCCATCTCATCCATCCCTATCCATCCTCATCCAATCCCATCCAATCCCATCCAATGCCATCCAACCTCGTCCAATCTCGTCCAACCTCATCCAATCCCATCCAATCTTGTCCAACCCCATCCAATCCCATGCAATCCCATCCAATCTCGTCCAACCTCATCCAATCCCATCCAATCTCATCCCATCCAATCCCATCCAATCCCATCCAATCTCATCCAA
This sequence comes from Ammospiza caudacuta, assembly GCF_027887145.1. Classification (NCBI taxonomy): domain Eukaryota; kingdom Metazoa; phylum Chordata; class Aves; order Passeriformes; family Passerellidae; genus Ammospiza; species Ammospiza caudacuta. Next base: position 117,732,699 of record NC_080595.1, on the reverse strand, counting down.
TCCCATCCAATCTCGTCCAATGCCACCCAACCTCATCCCACTTCCTCCAAACCCATCCAACCCCATCCAGCCTCTTCCAACCTCATCCATCCCAATCCAATCTCATCCAACCTCCTCCAACCTCATCCAACATCTTCCAACCTCCTCCAAGTCAATCCCACCTCATCCATCCCAATCCATCCTCATCCAATCCCATCCAACCCCATCCAATCCCATCCAACCCCATCCATCCCAATCCATCCTCATCCCCACCCATCCCACCTCCTCCAATCCCATCCCAATCTCATCCAATCTCATCCATCCCAATCCAATCTCGTCCAACATCCTCCAGCCTCATCCAATCCCATCCAACCTTCTCCAATCCCATCCAATCTCATCCCACCTCATCATCCAACCTCCTCCAACCTCCTCCAATCCCATCCAATCCGATCCAATCTCGTCCAACATCCTCCAGCCTCATCCAATCCCATCCAACCTTCTCCAATCCCATCCAATCTCATCCCACCTCATCATCCAACCTCATCCAATCCCATCCAATCCCATCCAATCCGATCCAACCTCCTCCAACCTCATCCAATCCCATCCAACCTTCTCCAATCCCATCCAATCTCATCCCACCTCATCATCCAACCTCCTCCAACCTCCTCCAATCCCATCCAATCCGATCCAATCTCATCCAATCTCATCCAATCCCATCCAATCCCATCCAATCCCATCCAATCTCATCCCACCTCATCATCCAACCTCCTCCAATCCCATCCAATCCCATCCAATCCCATCCAATCCGATCCAACCTCCTCCAACCTCATCCAACCTCCTCCAACCTCCTCCAATCCCATCCAATCCGATCCAATCCCATCCAATCCCATCCAATCCCATCCAATCCCATCCAATCCCATCCAATCTCATCCCACCTCATCATCCAACCTCCTCCAACCTCCTCCAACCTCCTCCAATCCCATCCAATCCGATCCAATCTCATCCAACCTCCTCCAACCTCATCCAATCCCATCCAACCTTCTCCAATCCCATCCAATCTCATCCCACCTCATCATCCAACCTCCTCCAACCTCCTCCAATCCCATCCAATCCCATCCAATCTCGTCCAACCTCCTCCAGCCCCATCCCACCTCCTCCAGCCTCTCCCAGCCTCATCCAGTCATCGATCCCAAGGGACTTTTCCCACCCTCGGCGATTCCCAGATCTCCCGCGGGGTTCACCTCCTGCTCGTTGTGCACCCTCATGGCCTCGTTCCACCTGTTCCTGTTGCTCGTCAGCATCTCCCGCCGCTCCTCCTCAAACGTTTTCTGCGGAAAATTTGGGAATTCCAGGAATTCCACACTGGGATCCCAGGGAATGGGAACAACACTCCGGGGTCGCTCCCAAGGTCGTTCCCAACCCCTCAGAGCTCCGGATTCCAACCTCGCCCACCCAAATTTCACCCAAAACTCCAAGGATTTTTCCCAAAAAGCCCCGAAAAGAACGGATTTGTCTTTCCAAACAAACTCTGGATCCGCTGGGAGATAAAACCAGCACTGGGAGATAAAAGAAAAAAAATGGGAAGGATTCCATTGATTGCTGGATGGAAAATGATATTTGATTTTACAAATAAACTTTGGGTTTGCTGATAAATTAAATTGGACATCGAAAGATGAAAGAAATAATGGGGAAGAAACCCCCTAAATTCAGTAAGAATTAAAAATTAAAAGGGAGGGTTGTACGTTAGAGGGGAATCTTTGGGATCAGTTGTTTTGGGAAGTCAACCAATGGGGGAAAAACCCTAAATTCGATAAAAATGAAAACTTAAAGGGAGGGTTGTACATTAGAGGGGAATCTTTGGGATCGGGGGTTTTGGGAAGTCTGAACCTCTCGAGTACCTCAGAAATGGTAAAACATCCTAAATTCAGTAAAAATTAAAAATTAAAGGGAAGGTTGCACATTAGAGGGAAAATCTCAGGAGTTTTGGGAAGTCTGAACCTCTCAAGTACCTCAGAAATAGGAAAAAATCCTAAATTCCATAAGAATTGAAAATTAAAAGGGAGGGTTGTACATTAGAGGGAATTATTGGTATCAGGAGTTTTGGGAAGTCCGAACCTCAACCAATGGGGAAACTCCTAAATTCCATAAGAATTAAAAATTAAAAGGAAAAGTTATAAATTAGAGGGAAAATCTCAGGAGTTCTGGGAAGTCTGAACCTCTCAAGCACCTCAGAAATGGGGAAAAAATTCCTAAATTCAGTAAAAATTAAAAATTAAAAGGAAAAGTTATAAATTAGAGGAAAAATCTCAGGAGTTCTGGGAAGTCTGAACCTCTCAAGCAGCTCAGAAATGGGAAAAAAATCCTAAATTCCACAAGAATTGAAAATTAAAAGGGAGGGTTGTACATTAGAGGGAATTATTGGTATCAGGAGTTTTGGGAAGTCCGAACCTCAACCAATGGGGAAACTCCTAAATTCCATAAGAATTAAAAATTAAAAGGAAAAGTTATAATTTAGAGGAAAAATCTCAGGAGTTCTGGGAAGTCTGAACCTCTCAAGCACCTCAGAAATGGGGAAAAACTCCTAAATTCAGTAAAAATTAAAATTAAAGGGAAGGTTGCACATTAGAGGGAAAATCTCAGGAGTTCTGGGAAGTCTGAACCTCTCAAGTACCTCAGAAATGGGGAAAAAATTCCTAAATTTCATAAGAATTAAAAATTAAAAGGGAGGGTTATAAATTGGAGGGGAATCTTTGGGATCAGGAGATTTGGAAGTCTGAACCTCTCAGGTACCTCAGAAATGGGAAAAATATCCTGAGTTCCATCAGAATTGAAAATTAAAATAATTACTATATATACATAAAATCTATAAAAGAATTCATATATATATATATAAAGCAAATCTATAGAATGTATTAAAAATTTTATATATATATAAAGCAAATCTATAAAATATAGGAAAGAATTTATATATATATATATAAAACAAATCTATAAAATATATAAAAGAATTTATATATAAATAAAGGAAATCTATAAAATATATAAAAGTACTTCTATATATATTTTAAGTAAATATATAAAATATATAAAAGAATACATATAAAGTAAATCTATAAAATATGTAAAAAGATTTATATACATATATAAAGCAAATCGATAAAAAATATAAAAGCATTTGTTTAAATATATAAAGGAAATATATAAAATATATAAAAGAATTTATATATATAAAGCAAACCTATAAAATATATAAAAATTTATGTACATATACAGCAAATATACAAAATATATAAAAGAATTTATATTCATATATAAAGTAAAATCCATAAAACATATAAAAAATTTATATATATATAAAGCAAATCCATAAAATATAGGAGTTTATATTTATATATATATAAAACAAATCTATAAAATATATAAAAGAATTTACATATAAGTAAAGGAAATCAATAAAATATATAAAAGTATTTCTATATATACTTAAAGTAAATCTATAAAATATATAAAAGAATATATATAAAGTAAATTTATAAAATATATAAAAGTATTTCTATATATATTTAAAGATAATCTATAAAATATATAAAAGAATATATATAAAGTAAATCTATAAAATAAGTAAAAAGATTTATATATATATGTAAATAAAGGAAATCAATAAAATATATAAAAGTATTTCTATATATACTTAAAGTAAATCTATAAAATATATAAAAGAATATATATAAAGTAAATTTATAAAATATATAAAAGTATTTCTATATATATTTAAAGATAATCTATAAAATATATAAAAGAATATATATAAAGTAAATCTATAAAATAAGTAAAAAGATTTATATATATATGTAAATAAAGGAAATCTATAAAATATATAAAAGTATTTCTATACATATTTAAAGTAAATCTATAAAATATATAAAAGAATATATATAAAGTAAATCTATAAATTATGTAAAAAGATTTATATATACATATAAAGCAGATCTATAAAAATATAAAAGCATTTGTTTAAATATATAAAGGAAATCTATAAAATATATAAAAGAATTTATATTTATAAAGCAAATCTATAAAATATATAAAAATTTATATATAAATATATAAAAATACATGACTTTTTAGATAGATATATATATATATATATATATTAAGCAAATATATAAAAAATATAAAAGAATAAAGCACAAAGGAGACTCCTGACTCTTATTTGAACACAAACCTCTGGTGTTTGTGGATAAATTTTCCTAAAAATCCAGAAAGCAAATCAATTTTCCCACTTTTCCCGTTTGTGCCGGGGCCGGGGTACCTCGATGTGCCGCAGGTGGTGCCGGAAGGATTTGAGCGTGGAGCGCGTCTGCTCCTCCATCCGCTCCAGGAGCACCCGCGTGGCCTCGGCCTGAGCCCTCAGGCTCTGCTCGTACAGCGCGTCCGCGGCCTTCAGCTCCTGGCAAAACACGGCAAAGGAGCCGGGAAGTGGCGGGAACCATCAGGGAATGATCAGGGAATGATCAGGGAATGATCAGGGAATGGTCAGGGAATGATCCCTCAGGGAATGATCAGGGAATGATCAGGGAATGCTCAGGGAATGCTCAGGGAATGATCCCTCAGGGAATGATCAGGGAATGATCAGGGAATGCTCAGGGAATGATCAGGGAATGATCAGGGAATGGTCAGGGAATGATCAGGGAATGATCAGGGAATGATCAGGGAATGCTCAGGGAATGATCAGGGAATGCTCAGGGAATGCTCAGGGAATGGTCAGGGAATGCTCAGGGAATGCTCAGGGAATGATCAGGGAATGCTCAGGGAATGATCAGGGAAAGGGCAGGGAATGCTCAGGGAATGATCAGGGAATGGTCAGGGAATGCTCAGGGAATGCTCAGGGAAAGGGCAGGGAATGCTCAGGGAATGATCAGGGAATGCTCAGGGAATGATCAGGGAATGATCCCTCAGGGAATGATCAGGGAATGATCAGGGAATGATCAGGGAATGATCAGGGAATGATCAGGGAATGGTCAGGGAATGATCAGGGAATGGGCAGGGAATGCTCAGGGAATGTTCAGGGAATGCTCAGGGAATGATCAGGGAATGATCCCTCAGGGAATGCTCAGGGAATGCTCAGGGAAAGCTCAGGGAATGGGCAGGGAATGCTGAGGGAATGCTCAGGGAAAGCTCAGGGAATGATCAGGGAAAGGGCAGGGAATGCTCAGGGAATGCTCAGGGAATGATCAGGGAATGGGCAGGGAATGCTCAGGGAATGATCAGGGAATGGTCAGGGAATGATCAGGGAATGCTCAGGGAATGCTCAGGGAATGCTCAGGGAATGGGCAGGGAATGCTCAGGGAATGCTCAGGGAATGCTCAGGGACAGGGCAGGACGTGGAATTATCGTGGACTGGGTGGGAATGGAATTCAAGGATCATCCAGTTCCAACCCCGCGATCACAGGGTGATCCAAACTTTCCTTGGATGCTCCCAGGGGTTCTCTGGGAATCCCTTCCCAAGATCCCACCATCCCAAGCTCCCCTTTCCCACTGGAAGCCATTCCCTGCCTCCTGCCCCTCCAGCCCTTGCCCAAATCCCAGCTCTCCTTTCCCTTTGGAAAAGGCTCCAAGGATTCCCTGGATCCTCCCCTGATCCAGCTGCACATTCCCAGCTCTCCCAGCCTGGCACTGGATCCAGCCCAATCCCAGCTCCTCTCCAGGGAGGAATTTTGGGATCCAGGGGTTTCACTGGGAACTGGGGACTCCAGGAAGGGTCTCCCTTCCCTTTTCCATCCCCAAATTCCATAAAAATCCCTGGATCCTGAGTGTCCTTGATCCCAGAATGCCGGAATGGTTTGGGATGGGATCCATGGACCTTCTATCCCAATCCCACCACCCCAGGGTGATCCAAACCCACCCTTGGATGCTCCCAGGGATTCTCTGGGAATTCCAGCCCAGCCAGGAATCCCTTCCCAAGATCCCACCATCCCAAGCTCCCCTTTCCCACTGGAAGCCATTCCCTGCCTCCCACCCCTCCAGCCCTTGCCCAAATCCCAGCTCTCCTTTCCCTCTGGAAAAGGCTCCAAGGATCCCCTGGATCCTCCCCTGATCCAGCTGCACATTCCCAGCTCTCCCGGCCTGGATCCCCACCCTGCTCCCAGAATTCCCAAGGTACCTCCTGGAGCTCCCGGATGAGCTGGTTCTTCCTGGCCAGGAGCTGCTCGCACTCCTGGCGCTGCTGCTCCAGCAGCTCCCACAGCTCCTGCGGGACCTTCAGGTCCCCCGCCAGGCCCCACTTGGAGTTGATCTGCTCCAGCTTCTGCGTGCCCTGCTTGGCGTCCGCCTCCAGCTTTTCCAGCCTGAGGGAACACAGGGAGTCAGGGAGATGGGACAGGGCTGGAATTGCTCCAGACATGGGGTTCTTCTCTTCCCTGAATCCCTTCCATGAATCCCTTCTCGTCCCTGAATCCCTTTCCTTCCCTAAATCCCTTCCATGAATCTCTTGCCTGAACCCCTTTCCTAAATCCATTCCCTAAATCACTTCCCTGAATTCCCTTCCTTCTGTAAATCCCTTCCCTTCCCTTCCCTTCCCTTCCCTTCCCTTCCCTTCCCTTCCCTTCCCTTCCCTTCCCTTCCCTTCCCTTCCCTTCCCTTCCCTTCCCTTCCCTTCCCTTCCCTTCCCTTCCCTTCCCTTCCCTTCCCTTCCCTTCCCTTCATCCCTTCCCTTTCCCAAATCTTCTCCCTGAATCCCTTTCCTAAATCCCTTCAGTGAATCCATTCCCTGAACCCCTTTCCTTCCCTGATTCCCTTCCCTGAGTCTCTTCCCAAATCCCATCCCTGAATCCATTCCCTGAATCCATTCCCTGAATCCCTTCCATGAATCCCTTCCCTAAATCTGTTCCCTAAAATCCCTCTCCTACCTTAAATCCCTTCCCGAAATCCCTTCCCTAAAACCCTTCCCTAAATCCATTCCCAAAATCCCCTCCCTAAATTCCTTCCCAAAATTCATTTCCTAAGTCCCTTTCCTTCTCTAAATCCCTCCCTGCATCCCTTTCCTAAATCCATTCCCTAAATCCTTTCCATTAATCCCTTCCCTGAATCCCTCACCTAAAATCCCTTTCCTACTCTAAATCTCCACCCCGAATCCCTTCCCTAAATCCATTCCGTAAGTCCCGTCCCTGAATCCCTTTCCTAAATCCCCTCCCTAAAATTCCTTTCCTTCACTAAATCCCTTTCTTGAATCCCTTCCTTGAATCCCCTCCCTAAATCCCTTCCCTGAATCCCTTCCCTTTCCTAAATCCCCTCCCTAAAATCCTTTTCTTAAATCCCTTCCCTAAATCCCTTCCCTGAATCTCTTTCCTTTCCTAAATCCCTTTCCTGATTCCATTCCCTGAATCCCTTCCCTGGATCCTCTCCCTAAAATCCCTTCCCTGAATCCATTCTCTAAATCCCTTCCCTAAAAACCCCTTCCTCAATCTATTCCCTAAATGCCTTCCATGAATTCCTTCCCTAAATTCCTTCCCTTGTTCCATTCCCTAAATCCCCTCCCTGAATCCCTTTCCTAAATCCCTTCCCTAAATCCTTCCCCAAAATCCCTTCCCGGAATCCCATCCATGAATCCTTTCCCTAAAATCCCTTCCCTAAATCCCTTCTCTAAATCTCTTTCCTAAATCCTTTCCATGAATCCACTCCCTGAATCTCTTCCATGAATTCCATCCCTGAATCCCTTCCCTAAATCCATTCCCTAAACTCTTCCCCTAAATCCCTTTCCTTCCCTAAACCCCTTTCCTGATTCCATTCCCCAAATCCTTTCCCTAAATCCCCTTCCCCGAATCCCTTCCCTAAATCCCTTTCCTTCCCTAAATCCATTCCCTGAATCTCCTTCCTTTCCTGAATTCCTCTCCTTCCCTGAATCCCTTCCCTAAACTCCACTTCCTTCCCTAAATCCCGGGAGCACGGATTTGGTGTTTCCTGACGGAAAAGCAGGATGGGATCACCCAGGAACGATCCTGGTGGGGATCAGGGAATGCCAGAGGGTGGAAAAACCTTTGGAAAACCCCAGCAGGAAAAATTCCACTGCCAGAGCAGGACGGGCAGGGCCTTTCCAGGAATGCGCTGAGGAATTCCAAGAAGGAATTCCAGGGTGGTTTGGGATGGGATTTGTGGAGCTTCAATCCCATCCCATTCCAACCCAAAGGTCCCAGGGTCATCCAGACTTTCCTTGGACACTGCCAGGGATTCTCTGGGAATCCCAGCCCAGCCAGGAATCCCTTCCCAAGGTCCCACCATCCCAAGCTCCCCTTTCCCACTGGAAGCCATTCCCTGCCTCCTGCCCCCCCATCCTTCATCCCAAATTCCAAATTCCAGCTCTGGAATCACAAATTTCCCTCTGGAAAGGGCTCCAAGGATTCCCTGGATCCTTCCCTGATCCAGCTGCACATTCCCAGCTCTCCCAGCCTGGCACTGGATCCAGCCCCATCCCGATTCCTCCTTGAGAAGGAATTTTGGGATCCAGGGGCTTCACTGGGAATCTCAGGACTCCAGGAAGGGTCTCCCTTCCCTTTCCCATCCCCAAATTCCATAAAAATCCCTCGGGATGGATCCTGAGTGTCCTTGATCCCAGAATCCCGGGATGGTTTGGGATGGGATCCCTGGACCTTCAATCCCATCCTATTTCCACCCCACCATCCCAGGCTGCTCCAACCTTTCCTTGGACACTCCCAGGGATTCTCTGGGAATTCCAGCCCAGCCAGGAATCCCTTCCCAAGGTCCCACAATCCCAAGCTCCCCTTTCCCACTGGAAGCCATTCCCTGGCTCCTGCCCCTCCATCCCATTCCCAAATCCACCTCCAGCTCTCCTGGAAACCTCCAGAAAACTCCCCCAAACCACCTGGGCCAGGTGGGATTTGGGATCTTGTCAGGGGCCGGGATTTTCCATGGGAATCCGGCAGAATTCCCAAATCCCAAGCTCACCTCCTGCGCTTGTCCTGCCTGTCCTTTTCCCGCCGCTGCGATTCCCGGAGGTCGGATTCCACCTGGACGTTGGTCAGCAGCTGCGTCCCGTGGAAGAGCAGCTTGGCCAGGGCCTGCCGGGAAAGGGACATCCCGGGAATTTGGGCTTGGAATGCACCAATCCCGGATCTTTCCCGTCCGTGGGATGGGTGGGAATCCAAGTCCAAGGATCCCGGTCAAATCCCAATCCCTCAAGGATCCAGAAATCCCTTTCTTTGCCTAAATCCCTTCCCTGAATCCCATCCCATCCCATCCTGAAATCCCGTCTGAAATCCCCTCCTGGAATTCCATCCTGGAATTCCATCCCATAATCCCACCCCATAATCCAATCCCAGAATATCATCCTGGAATCCCATCCTGGAATCTCATCCCATAATCCCATCTCAGAATCCCATCCCATCCCAGAATCTCACCCCAGAATCCCATCCCATAATCCCATGACAGAATCTCTTTCTGGAATTCCATCCCTTAATCCCACCCCATAATCCCATCCCAGAATCCCATCCCATCCTGAAATCCCTTCCCAGAATCCCTTCCAGGAATCCCATCCCAGAATCCCATCTGTGAATCCTATCCCATCTCATAATCCCATAATCCTTTCCCATAATCCCATCCCATAATCCCATGACAGAATCCCATCCCATATCCCCATCCCATAATCCCATCCTGGAATCCCATCCCAGAATTCCATCCTGGAATCCCATCCCATCCCATAATTCCAGAATCCCTTCCCATAATTCCATCATGGATTCCCATTCCATAGTTCCATAATTCCATCCCAGGATCCCATAATCTCATCCTGAAATCCCATCCCATAATCCCATCGCAGAATCCCATCCCATAATCCCTTCCTGGAATCCCATCCCATAATCCCATCCCAGAATCCCATAATCCTATCCCATAATCCCATCCCATAATCCCATCCCATAATCCCATCCTATCCCACAATCCCATAATCCCATCCCGGAATCCCATCCCATAATCCCATCTCAGAATCCCATCCTGGAATCCCATCCCATGATCCCATAATCCCATCCTGAAATCCCATCCCAGAATCCCACCCCATAATCCCATCCCAGAATCCCATAATTCCATCCCATAATCCCATCTCAGAATCCCATCCTGGAATCCCATCCCATGATCCCATAATCCCATCCTGAAATCCCATCCCAGAATCCCACCCCATAATCCCATCCCAGAATCCCATAATTCCATCCCATAATCCCATCTCGGAATCCCATCCCATCCCAAAATCCCATAATCCCCAAATCCCATAATCCCAAAATCCCATAATCCCATACCAGAATCTAAACCTGGAATCCCATCCCAGAATCCCATCCCATCCATAACCCCATTCCATAATTCCATCCCAGAATCCCACTTCATAATCCCATAATCCCATCCTGGAATCCAATCCCATCCCAGAATCCCATCCCATCCATAACCCCATTCCATAATTCCATCCCATAATCCCATCCCAGAATCCCATAATTCCATCCCATAATCCCATCTCGGAATCCCAAAATCCCATAATCCCCAAATCCCATAATCCCAAAATCCCATAATCCCATCCCAGAATCTAAACCTGGAATCCCATCCCAGAATCCCATCCCATCCATAACCCCATTCCATAATTCCATCCCGGAATCCCACTTCATAATCCCATAATCCCATCCCGGAATCCAATCCCATCCCAGAATCCCCGTCAGAGGTTGGAAAATCCCACGGAATCCAACCATTCCCAGCACCAAGGGTCCAGCCCCAATCCCACACCAGGAATTTCTCCTGGATTTTTGTCCCACCAAGGGAACACCAAGAAGGAAAACAGGGAACAAGGATGGATCCAAGAGGAGATTCCCATTGGATCCCAAATCCCGGTCCTGGGGAGGTTTTCTCCTGGATTTTTGTCCCATCAAAGGGGACACCAAGAAGGAAAACATGGAACAAGGATGGATCCAAGAGGAGATTCCCATCGGATCCCAAATCCCGGTCCTGGGGAATTTTTTCCCCATTTTTTTGTCCCACCAAGGATCAAAATAAGGGATAAGGATGGATCCTAGAGGAGATTCCCATTGGATCCCAAATCCCAATCCTGGCGAGTTCCTCTCCCGGTTTTTGGCCCAAAAAGGAGAAAAACAAGGGATAAGGAAGGATCCAAGAGGAGATTCCCATTGGATCCCAAATCCCGGTCCTGGGGAGGTTTTCTCCTGGATTTTTGTCCCATCAAAGGGGACACCAAGAAGGAAAACATGGAACAAGGATGGATCCAAGAGGAGATTCCCATCGGATCCCAAATCCCGGCCTCCTGGGGAATTTTTTCCCCATTTTTTTGTCCCACCAAGGATCAAAATAAGGGATAAGGATGGATCCTAGAGGAGATTCCCATTGGATCCCAAATCCCACTCCTGGGGAGTTTCTCTCCCAATTTTTAGCCCAAAAAGGAGAAAACCCAGGGATAAGAAGGGATCCAAGAGAACATTCCCATTGGATCCCAAATCCCGGTCCTGGAGAGTTTCTCTCCCAATTTTTGTCCCACCAACAGGATACCAAGGAGGAAAACATGGAACAAGGAGGCATCCCAGAGGAAATTCCCATCACATCCCAAATTCCACTCCTGGGAATTTCTCTTCCAGTTTTTTGTCCCACCAGGGGGACATCAAGGAGGAAAACATGGAAGAAGGATGGATCCCAGAGGAAATTCCCATCAGATCCTGATGATCCAGCCCCAGTCCCAATCCTGGGGAGTTCCTCTCCTGGTTTTTAGCCCAAAAAGGAGGAAACCCAGGGATAAGGAAGGATCCAAGAGGAGATTCCCATTGGATCCCAAATCCCGGTCCTGAGGAGGTTTTCTCCTGGATTTTTGTCCCATCAAAGGGGACACCAAGAAGGAAAACAGGGAACAAGGAGGGATCCAAGAGGAGATTCCCATTGGATCCCAAATCCCGGTCCTGGGGAGTTTCTCTCCTGGTTTTTAGCCCAAAAAGGAGGAAACCCAGGGATAAGAAGGGATCCAAGAGAACATTCCCATTGGATCCCAAATCCCGGTCCTGGAGAGTTTCTCTCCCAACTTTTGTCCCACCAACAGGATACCAAGGAGGAAAACATGGAACAAGGAGGGATCCCAGAGGAAATTCCCATCACATCCCAAATTCCACTCCTGGGAATTTCTCTTCCAGTTTTTTGTCCCACCAGGGGGACATCAAGGAGGAAAACATGGAAGAAGGATGGATCCCAGAGGAAATTCCCATCAGATCCTGATGATCCAGCCCCAGTCCCAATCCTGGGGAGTTCCTCTCCCGGTTTTTGGCCCAAAAAGGAGAAAAACAAGGGATAAGGAAGGATCCAAGAGGAGATTCCCATTGGATCCCAAATCCCGGTCCTGGGGAGGTTTTCTCCTGGATTTTTGTCCCATCAATGGGACACCAAGAAGGAAAACATGGAACAAGGATGGATCCAAGAGGAGATTCCCATTGGATCCCAAATCCCGGTCCTGGGGAATTTTTTCCCCATTTTTTTGTCCCACCAAGGATCAAAATAAGGGATAAGGATGGATCCTAGAGGAGATTCCCATTGGATCCCAAATCCCAATCCTGGCGAGTTCCTCTCCTGGTTTTTAGCCCAAAAAGGAGGAAACCCAGGGATAAGAAGGGATCCAAGAGAACATTCCCATTGGATCCCAAATCCCGGTCCTGGAGAGTTTCTCTCCCAATTTTTGTCCCACCAACAGGATACCAAGGAGGAAAACATGGAACAAGGAGGGATCCCAGAGGAAATTCCCATCACATCCCAAATTCCACTCCTGGGAATTTCTCTTCCAGTTTTTTGTCCCACCAAGGGGACATCAAGGAGGAAAACATGGAAGAAGGATGGATCCCAGAGGAAATTCCCATCAGATCCTGATGATCCAGCCCCAGTCCCAATCCTGGGGAGTTCCTCTCCCGGTTTTTGGCCCAAAAAGGAGAAAAACAAGGGATAAGGAAGGATCCAAGAGGAGATTCCCATTGAATCCCAAATCCCGGTCCTGGGGAGGTTTTCTCCTGGATTTTTGTCCCATCAAAGGGGACACCAAGAAGGAAAACATGGAACAAGGAGGGATCCAAGAGGAGATTCCCATCGGATCCCAAATCCCGGCCTCCTGGGGAATTTTTTCCCCATTTTTTTTCCCACCAAGGATCAAAAGAAGGGATAAGGATGGATCCTAGAGGAGATTCCCATTGGATACCAAATCCCACTCCTGGGGAGTTTCTCTCCTGGTTTTTAGCCCAAAAAGGAGAAAACCCAGGGATAAGAAGGGATCCAAGAGAACATTCCCATTGGATCCCAAATCCCGGTCCTGGAGAGTTTCTCTCCCAACTTTTGTCCCACCAACAGGATACCAAGGAGGAAAACATGGAACAAGGAGGGATCCCAGAGGAAATTCCCATCACATCCCAAATTCCACTCCTGGGAATTTCTCTTCCAGTTTTTTGTCCCACCAGGGGGACATCAAGGAGGAAAACATGGAAGAAGGATGGATCCCAGAGGAAATTCCCATCAGATCCTGATGATCCAGCCCCAGTCCCAATCCTGGGGAGTTCCTCTCCCGGTTTTTGGCCCAAAAAAGGAGGAAAGCCAGGGATAAGTAAGGATCCAAGAGGAGATTCCCATTGGATCCCAAATCCCGGTCCCGGGGAGTTTCTGTCCCGGTTTTTGGCCCAAAAAAAGGACGAAAGCCAGGGATAAGGAAGGATCCAAGAGGAGATTCCCATTGGATCCCAAATCCTGGTCCTGGGGAGTATTTTCCTTATATTTTGTCCCATCAATGGGACACCAAGGAGGAAAACATGGAACAAGGATGGATCCAAGAGGAAATTCCCATTAGATCCCAAATCCTGGTCCTAAGGTGCTCTTCTCCCTTTTTTTTTTTTTTTTTGTCTCATCTCTCCCGGTTTTTGGCGCAAAAAGGAGAAAAACAAGGGATAAGAAAGGATCCAAGAGGAGATTCCCACTGGATCTCAAGGATCTGGCCCGAATTCCCACTGTGGAGTTTCTCTCCCGGTTTTTGGTCCATAAAGGAGGAAATCCCGGGATAAAGAGGGATCCAAGAGGAGATCCCAATTGGATCCCAAATCCCACTCCTGGGGAGTTTCTCTCCCGGTTTTTGGTCCATAAAGGAGGAAATCCCGGGATAAAGAGGGATCCAAGAGGAGATCCCAATTGGATCCCAAATCCCACTCCCGGGGAGTTTCTCTCCTGGTTTTTGGTCCATAAAGGAGGAAATCCCGGGATAAAGAGGGATCCAGGAGGAGATTCCCAATCCCTCCTCACCCTCTCGGTCTCCTTGACCAGCTTCAGGCTCTTCCCCTTCTCCTCCTCCTGCTCCTCCTCCTTGTCCTGCTCCACCTTCTCTCCAAGCGCTTCCCTGGCAGGAAAACGGGGAAAAGTTGGGAATATTGTAATAATAGTAATAATAGTAATAATAGTAATAATAATAATAATAATAATAATAATAATAATAATAATAATAATAATAATAATAATAATTTAATTCAATTAATATAAATATATAAAATTTATCTATAATAAATATCATATCATATAATATCATTCATATTAATTTAATTATTATAAACTTTTATATGAATGGATTTGGGATGGGTCCGGAGCCCCGGGAATGGTCCTGAGCCCTGGGGACAGGTCTGGGATGGTTCTGAGCCCTCGTTTTGGATCCTGAGCCTGGGATTTGCTTTGGGATGGATCCTGAGCCTCTGGGATGGATCCTGAGCCTGTGATTGAGTCTAGGATGGATCTTGAGCTTGGGATTTGGTTTGGGATCGATCCTGAGCCTGGGGTTGGGTTTGAGACAGATCCTGAATCTGGGATTTGGTCTAGGATGGATCCTGAGCCTTTGGAATTTGGTCTGGGATGGATCCTGAGCCTGAGACTGGGCTCGGGATGGATCGTGAGCCCCGATTGGGTTTGGGATGGATCCTGAGCCTTTGGGATGGATCCTGAGCCTGGGATTTGGTTTGGGATTTGGGATGGATCCTGAGCCTGGGATTAGGTTTGGGATTTGGGATGGATCCTGAGCCTTTGGGACTGATCCTGAGCCTGGGATTAGGTTGGGGATGAAGCCTGAGCCTTTGGAGTGGATCTTGAGCCAGGGAATGGATTTGGGATGGATCCTGAGCCTGGGATTGGGATGGATCCTGAGGCTTTGGGATGGATCCTGAGCCTGGGATTGGGTTTGGGATGGTTTTGGAGCCCCGGGAATGGTCCTGAGCACTGGGGATGGATTTGGGATGGATCCTGAGCCTCTGGGATGGATCCTGAACCTTTGGGATTGGGTTTGAGATGGATCCTGAGCCCTGGGAATGGTTCTGAGCCCTGGGGATGGATTTGGGATGGATTCTGAGCATTTGGGATGTATCCTGAGCTCTGGGATTGGAACTGGGATTGATCCAGAGACTTTGGGGTGGATCCTGAGCCAAGGATTGGGATGAATCCTGACCCTGGGATTGGGTTTGGGATGGACTCTGAGCCTCTGGGATGGATCCTGAGGCTGGGATTGGGTTTTGGATGGATCCTGAGTTCTGGCAATGTTCCTGATCCCCTTGGATGGGTCTGGGACGGATCCCGAGCCCCGGTTCTGATTTTGAGACCCAGATTTGGGGTCAGCTCCTGATCTCCGGCCCAGTTTGGGGCGGGAACCCCCCACCACCCCCTTCCCTCTGGAAAACCGGGAATGGGGCCCGGCCTTTCCCCGTTCCTCACCGGCGCCGGGCATCGATGCGGTTCCGGCGGGCGGCGATTCGCTGCTGCAGCTGCCAATCCGCTCTGGAACCGGCACGGGAACCGGGATCGATACCGGCATCGGCATCGGGAACGGCATCGGTACCGGCATCGGGAACGGGACCGGCACCGGCACCGGCACCGGCACCGGGACCGGCACCGGGACCGGGAGCGGAATCGGGATCGGGAACGGCACCGGCATCGGTACCGGGATCGGTACCAGGATCAGCACCGGGATCCGGCTCGGGACGGACTTTAGGATCGAGCTCAGGCTCCGGTTCGGGCTCCGCGGGCTCCACGCTCGGGCCTGGGCCCGCCCCGTCCGCCCCCGGCTCCATGAGCACACCTGGGCGCAGGTGCGCGTCCGTTACCGCGCATGCGCGGCTCCCGTTACCCCGGCAACGGCTGATGCGCTGCGCTCACTGCGCATGCGCGGAAACTGAGCGTCCCCCGTTGCCAAGCAACAGGTGTGTCATCACCTGCGCGCTGCCTCGCATGCGCGGTGACCCTTCCCGTTGCTTGGCAACGGCGGGAGCATCATGGCCCCTTCCCCCCTCCGCTCCCAAATTTTCCAAATTTTCCGTGGGAAACAGCGGGAAAAAGGCACCGGGGGAGATCCTCCCGCTCCTTCCCGCCGGGATCCGGGAGATGGGAACGGGGTTGGAATGAGGGGAGGGGATGGGACGGAATTCCCAGAGAATTCTTGGGAATGTCCCAGGAAAGGTTGGAGCACGCCGGGATTGGGGTGGGAAAGGGATGAGATTAAAAGTCCATGGATCCATTCAAAAAAATTCCAGGATTCTGGGCTCAAGGACACTCAGGATCCATCCCGAGGGATTTTTATGAAATTCGGGGATGGAAAAGGGAAGGGAGACCCTTCCTGGAGTCCCGAATTCCCAGTGAAACCCCTGGATCCCAAAATTCCTTCTCAAGGAGGAGTCTGATGGGAATGGATCCTGAGCCTAGGATTGGGGGAGCTGGGAATGGAGGGAATTCCCTGGGAAAGGGGAGCTTGGGATGGTGGGATCTTGGGAAGGGATTCCTGGCTGGGCTGGAATTCCCAGAGAATCCCTGGCAGTGTCCAAGGGTGGATTTGGATAACCCTGGGATGGTGGGAAGTGTCCCTGGGATGGGATTGAAGGTCCATGGATCCCATCCCAAACCATCCCGGCATTGTGGGATCAAGGACACTCAGGATCCATCCCGAGGGATTTTATGGAATTCGGGGATGGAAAAGGGAAGGGAGACCCTTCCTGGAGTCCTGAATTCCCAGGGAAGCCCCTGGATCCCGAAATTCCCTCTCAAGGAGGAGTCGGGATGGGGCTGGATCCAACCCAGGAGAGCTGGGAATGTGCAGCTGGATCAGGGAAGGATCCAGGGAATCCTTGGAGCCTTTTCCAGAGGGAAATTTGTGATTCCAGAGCCGGGATTTGGGATTTGGGATGAAGGATGGGGGGGCAGGAGGCAGGGAATGGCTTCCAGTGGGAAAGGGGAGCTTGGGATGGTGGGATTTGGGAAGGGATTCCCGGCTGGGCTGGGATTCCCAGAGAATCCCTGGACAAGGATCCCACTCCCAGTTCCCGGGAATTTGCTTTTCCATCCTCCCTCGGGGCCGATCTCCAGCATTTCTGGGAGTTCCACGAATTCCATGGATTCCATGGCACGGAACCCTCCAGGCCCAGCATTCCCGGTTCCTCCTCCTCCTCCTCCTCCTCCTCCTCGGGGGTGTGGGAGCCGCCTGTTGCCATGGGGGGTCGGTTGCCATGGAATTGGGATCCGCAGTTTCCATGGAAATCGGGGGAGGTTGGGAAGGGGTTGGGATGGAGGGGGAGGGGAGGGTGAGGCCCTGCCAGGATTCCCGGGACGGGCCCAAAATTTTTTGGGGAAAAATTTCCACCTCTTCTTCCCCCAATTCCTGCTTTTTTTGCCTTCATGGGATTTTCCTTTTCCAGGGAATTTCGCGGCCCTGATGGGGCTGATTTGGGGGTAAAGGAGTGGGAATATTCCGTGGGATGGTTTATGGAAAATCCCAGATTTTTGGGATTTCCTGATTCCCTTCAGATTGCTCCAGGATGCAGCGATCCAAATTATTCCCTCCAGGAATGCTGAGATGGGAAAAATCCTGGAATTTCAGCCTGATCCATCCCTTTCCCAACCCTGAATCCCAAAAGATGAGGAAAAATGGGATGACCCCACAACCTGACCCCATCCACCCACCCCCATTCCCGCTCTTTTCCACGATTTTTTTTCTGGGAAAAAAACCTCTTAAAACTCATTTAAAAAGTGGAATTATCCACGTAAACCATGGAATTATCGAGGTTTGGAGGGCCGGGAAGCCCCGAATTCCTGGGAATGCTGGAATGAGGAGGAGGGGAAGGGTTGGGGAATTTTTTTCCCCAGCTCCAGAAGATGGCAGCAAGCGCCCGCGGCATTCCCGGCGTTGGGAACGGCTCCATCCAAACCCTCTGGAAGCGGCTCCAACTTCTCCCGCTCCCAAATCCCGGCCGGACCCTCCGGAGCTCATTCCCTGCTTGGAAAAAAAAAAAAAAAGTGAGTGAATTCCTAATTTTTTAAGAAAAAAAAAAAAATTATTTTATTTCCCCCCCCACCCCCCCGCAATTCCAAAGCGTCGCTCCCTAGCGATGGGGAAAAGGGAAAAAAAAAAATAAAAAAAAATCCAGGAGGGTTTTGATTCCCAGCTCTCCGTGCCAATGGAAAAAGGGGAAAATTGGGAAGTGGAAGGAAAAGGGGGAGGGAGCAGCGGTTTCCCGGGAACGGTTCCCGGAGCGACGATTCCAAAGGGATCGCCTTTGGAAAAAAGGGGAAAAAAGGGAAAAAAAGGGGAAAAAAGGGAGCATGGGATGGCTCAGCCGCCTCCTGAGTGAGTCCTCTGGAATCCGCCGGGATTTTGGGGATATTCGGGAATTATTCGGGATTTTTGGGATCATCGGGAATTATTCGGGAATCCTTCGGGAATCATTTGGGAATTATTCGGGAAAAAATCGGGAATTTGGGGAAGCGTTTTCCATCCCCTAAAATCGTCCGGGGTTTGAGGTGGGATGGGACGGGGAAAGGACGAGGAGGAGCGGGATGGTTCCTGCTCGGAACTCATCCGGGGAGATTCCCAGAGGGAATTTTTTGGGGATCCGAGGTCCGGGGAGATTCCCGGAGGGAATTTTTGGGGATTTGAGGTCCGGGGGGATTCCTGGAGGGAATTTTTGGGGATCCGAGATCCGGGGGGATTTGAGATCCGGGGGGATTCCTGGAGGGAATTTTTGGGGATCCGAGATCCGGGAGGATTTGAGATCCGGGGGGATTCCTGGAGGGAATTTTTGGGGATCCGAGATCCGGGAGGATTCTCAGAGGGAATTTTTGGGGATTTGAGATCTGGGGAGATTCCCAGAGGGAAATTTTGGGGATTTGAGGTCCGGGGAGATTCCCGGCCGGCCCTGAGGATCCAGGATTCCATCCGGGAGTGTGGGAATTGCGCAGCTCCGAGTGCGTGGGAGAGCTCGGGAACAGCCGGGGATGGGAATCTTTGGGATCCAGGGGAGGAGGGATCTGCCCAAATCCCGGGATTTGGGGTCCCTAAAAGGGAAACCGAGGTGGATTTTATGGGATGTGGAATTCCAGAGAAGGGGATGGAGGAATTGCCGGGGGGGAGTTTGGGGAATGGGGGAGCCCCACGTTCCTGGGGGGTTCATTCCCCAATTTCGGGGTTGTGGACAGGTGGGACCACCTGGATCAGGGAAAATTTGGGAGCTGCAGGGAAGGAGAAGGAGATGGGGGATGGGAATGGAGTGGGAATGGGATTGGGATTGGGAAGGGGATGGGAATGGGAATGGGATTGGGAATGGGAATGGGATTGGGATTGGGAATGGGAATGGGAATGGGATTGGGAATGGGAATGGGAATGGGGATGGGAATGGGAATGGGATTGGGAATGGGAATGGGATTGGGAATGGGAATGGGGATGGGAATGGGAATGGGGATGGGATTGGGAAGGGGATGGGAATGGGAATGGGATTGGGATTGGGAATGGGAATGGGAATGGGATTGGGAATGGGGATGGGAATGGGAATGGGAATGGGAATGGGATTGGGAATGGGGATGGGATGGGGATGGGAATGGGATTGGGAGTGGGATTGGGAGTGGGATTGGGAGTGGGGGTGGGAATGGGATTGGGAATGGGAATGGGAATGGGAATGGGAATGGGAATGGGAATGGGGATGGGAATGGGAATTGGAATGGGATCGGGAGTGGGATCAGGATCAGGATCAGGATCAGGATCGATTGGGATTGGGATTCCTCCTCGGTGAAGGATCCTCGGGGCAGAATTCTCAGGATCCTGGGGATCCCAGGAGTGGGAAGGATCCTCTGGACCAGGAAGGGGGCTGTAGCTCCACAGGAATTCCCACCTGGAATTTCAGGAAGGGCTCAACCCTTCACTTCCCCATTCCCGCTGGCAATTCCCAGCACATCCCGGGACCGCAGCCACCCCCAAACTGTGGGATCAGGGCCACTCCATTGCTCCCTTCCCTTTCCCGTTTTTCCTCCTGGCATTCCCATAAATTTAAACTGCTCTGGGATCAGGATCGGGATCGGGATCAGGATTGGGACTGGGATTGGGATCGGGATCGGGATTCCTCCTCTGTGAAAGATCCTTAGGGCAGCATTCCCAGAATCCTGGGGATCCCAGGAGTGGGAAGGATCCTCTGCAGCAGGAAAGGGGCTGCAGCTCTGCAGGAATTCCCACCTGGAATTTCGGGAATTCGCCCTTCACTTCCCCATTCCCGCTAGGAATTCCCAGCACATCCCGGGATCACAGCTGTGGGATCAGGGTCACCCCATTGCGCCTCTTCCCATTTTTCCTCCTGGATTCCCATAATTTTAAACCACTCTGGGATTGGAATTGGGATTGGGATCAGGATTGGGATCGGGATGAGGACCAGGATTCCTCCTCAGTGAAGGATCCTCGGGGCAGAATTCCTGGAATCCCAGGGATCCCAGGACTGGAAAGGATCCTCTGCTTCAGGAATGAACTGGGAGAAGAATCCCGGCAGGGGCTGCAGCTCCGCAGGAATTCCCACCTGGAATTTCGGGAATTCCCCCCTCCACTCCCCCATTCCCACTGGGAATTCCCAGCTCATCCCGGGACCGCAGCCACCCCAAAACTTCCCGGTTTTCCCCCTGGCATTCCCATAATTTTAAACCGCTCTGGGATCGGGACTCGGGACTGGGGACTCGGGACTCGTCCTGCGGGTGGAATTCCCTGGATCCCGGGGATGGATCCCGGCACCGGGAAGGTGCCGCCGCTTCCCGGGGGAGTGGCGGCGCCCCGGCACCGCCTCCCGCTCCTTCCTTCCCCCTTCCTGCCCCGGCTCCTCCCGCGCCCCGGGAGCGGCTCCGGCTTTTCCCGGGATCCTGGGGAAATCCTGGAATCCGCCCCGGCGCCGGGAGAGGAGCGGGAAGGATTCCCGGGAATCCGCGCCCGGAATTCCCGGCGGGTTCCCAAAGCTCCGCCGCCGTGCAGGTGAGGGGATGCCGGAGTTTTGCGGCTTTCCCAATTTTCCATCCCGGCTTCATGGGAAGCGCTGTCTGGAGGTGATCGCGGCGATTCCCGGGGGATCCGATCCCACCGGGATTCGGGATCCAATCCCACCGGGAGCCGGGATTTGGGATTCGGGATTTGGGATTTGGGATCCGATTCCCACCAGGAGCCAGGACTTGGGATTTGGGATCCGGGATTCAGTCCCACGGGATTTGGGGTTTGGGATTTGGGATTCAGATTCCAATCCCACCAGGAACCGGGATTTGGGATTAGGTCCTACTGGGATTTGGGGTTTGGGATTTGGGATTCAGATTCCAATCCCACCAGGAACCGGGATTTGGGATTAGGTCCTACTGGGATTTGGGGTTTGGGATCTGATTCCCACCAGGAGCCACTGGGGTTTGGGATTCGGGATCCGATCCCACCAGGAATCGGGATTCGGGATTCGGGATTTGGGATCCGATTCCCACTGGGAGCTGGGATTTGGGATTCAGGATTCAGGATTCAGGATTCAATCCTGCCAGGAACCGGGATTTGGGATTTGGGATTTGGGATTCGGGATCCGATTCCCACCAAGATTCAGGATTTGGAATCCAATCCCACTGGGAGCCAGGATTTGGGATCCGGGATTCGGAATTCAGGATCCAATCCCACCAGGAGCTGGGATTTGGGATTTGGGATCCGGGATCTGGGATCCAGGATTCGAGATTCGGGATTTGGGATTTGGGATTCGGGATTCGGGATTCAGGATCCAATCCCACCAGGAGCTGGGATTTGGGATTCGGGATTTGGGATCCGGGATTTGAGATTTGAGATTCGGGATTCAGGATTTGGGATCCGGGATTTGGGATCCATGATTCGGGATTCGGGATTCAGGATCCCATCCCACAGGGAGCCACCGGGACACAGGAATCCCGTGGGAAGGTGAGAGCTGCTTTCCAAATTTGGGAAACACTGGGAAGAGCCGAGGGAATGGGAACAGGAGTTGGGAAGGGCTCTCTCCATCCCATTCCCGACATTCTGGGAAAACCGGGATGAGCTCCTGGTGGCAACGGGGAGGAAGGTGGAGGTGGAGACTCAGGAATTTGGGAATATGAGAGCCGAGGGTCAGGAATTCCATGGGATTTGCTGGAATCAAGGTTTTCCCGGCGGTTCTGGAAGCGGGAATTGGGAATGTTGTGGATTTTTTTTTTTTTGTTGGTATTTGGTGGATCCAGGGATTCCGTGATTCCCTCGGGATTTGTGGGGATGATCCCACTGCTGGATCACTGGGATGGGGATCCCAATCAGGGAAGATCCTGGGGGTGTTGGAATGTCCCAGGGAATGTCCCAAAGGAAGGGAAGATCCAGGGAATGTCTGACCTGGAATGGGGAAGGATTCGGGAATCTCGGAGCTGAGAAATTCCACGAGCAGGATGCAAATCCAGAAAATCCAGAAAATCCAGCCCTGAGCTTTGCCAAGGGCTGGGAATGCAGTGTTGGAATCCTTTGGGGTTTTTTTCCTGGTGGATGGAGCTGGAAATCTGGGGATTTTCCAGGTGGGATATCCGCGGTTCCTCCGGCGAGGAAAGGGTAAAACCTGGGATAAGTAGCAGGAAAAATCCCACAGGGAATAAAAGGAGGTTTTCCCATGGAAAATCCCACGGGTTTGGCTGCGTTTGCCCTCGGGATGGATCCTGGGATGGATCCTAGGAAGGACTGGAATGGATCTTGGGAAGGGCAGGGATGGACCCCAGGAATTACGGGGATGGATCCCAGGAAGGACAGGGATGGATGCCCAGAAAGGATGGGAATGGATCCTGGGAAGGGCAGGGATAGATCCCAGGAATTACGGGGATGGATCCCAGGAAGGACAGGGATGGATGCCCAGAAGGATCCCAGGAAATATGGGGATGGATCCTGGGAAGAGCTGGGATGGATCCCAGGCAAGACAGGGATGGATCCCAGAAAGAGTGGGGATGGATCCTGGGAATGACAGGGATGGATCCCGGGAAGGATGGGAATGGATCCTTGGAAGGATCCCAGGATGGAGCCCAGGAAGGACTGGAATGGATCCTGGGAAGGGTGGGGATGGATCCCAGGAAGGATCTCAGAAAAGAGAGGGATGGATCCTGGGAAGAGCTGGGATGGATCCCAGAAAGAGTGGGGATGGATCCTGGAAAGGACGAGAATGGATCCTGGGAAGGATCCCAGAAAGGAGAGGGATGGATCCTGGAAAGGAGTGGGATGGATCCTGGGAAGAATCCCAGAAAATATCCCAGGAAGGATGGGAATGGATCCTGGAAAGGACAGAGATGGATCCTGGGAAGGGTGGGGATGGATCTTGGGAAAGATCCCTGGAAGGATCCTGGGAAAGATCCTGGGAAGGATCCTGGGAAAGATCCGGGGAAGACCAGGGATAGATCCTGGGAAAGATGGGAGTGGATCCTTGGAAGAACCCCAGAAAGAATCCCAGGAAGGATAGGAATGGATCCTGGGAAGGACTGGGATGGATCTTGGGAAAGATCCCAGGAAGGATCTCAGAAAGGACAGGGATGGATCCTGGGAAGGATGGGAATGGATCCTTGGAAGCATCCCAGAAAGGATCCCAGGAAGGACTGGAATGGATCCTGGGAATAGCTGGGATGGATCCCAGGAAGAGTGGGGATGGATCCTGGGAAGGACAGGGATGGATCCTGGGAAAGATCCTGGGTAGGATCCTGAGAAGAATGGGGAAGCATCCCAGAAAGGATGGGAATGGATCCTGGAGAAGGAAGGAGATGGATCCCAGGAAGAACAGGGATGGATCCCAGGAATTATGGGATCAATCCCAGGAATTATCAGGATGAATCCCAGGAGTTATGGGGATGGATCCCAGGAAGGATCCCAGAAAGGATGGGAATGGATCCTGGGAAGGATCCTGGGAAGAATCCTAGGAATTACGGGGATCGATCCCTGGAAGGATCCCAGGAAGGATCCCAGGAAGGATCCCAGGAATGGATCCTGGGAAGGATCCTGGGAAGAATCCCGGAAAGAATCTCAGTAAGGACAAGGAAGGATCCCAGGAAGGACTGGGATGGATCCCAGGAATTATGGAGATCAATGCCAGGAATTACAGGGCTGGATCCCAGGAAGGACAGGGATGGATCTCAGGAAATATGGGGATCAATCCCAGGATTTATGGGGATCAGTCCCAGGAAGGATCCCAGGAAGGATCCCAGGAATGAATCCCAGGAATTATGGGGATGGATCCCAGGAATTATGGGGATCAATCCCAGGAAGGATCCCAGGAAGGATCAGGGCAAGGATCCTGGAAACGACTGGGATGGATGCCAGGAATTACGGGGATGGATGCCAGGAATTACGGGGATGGATCCCTGGAAGGATCCCTGGAGGGATCCCAGGAATGATCCCGGCAGGGACAGGAACTCTGGGATGACGTCGAGGCCGAGTTTGAGGAAGCGGCAGAAAAAGGGAACAGGAAGAGGCCGAAGCTCCCGACAGCCCCCGGGGAACCTCGGAGAGCTCCGGAAATGGGGCCAGGAACGGCCCCAAAAATCCCTTCCGTCAAAATCCTGGGACCTGGTGGGAAAATCCTGGAATCACACAGGTAAATCCTGGGATCTGATGGGGGGAAATCCTGGGATTTAACAGGGAAATCCCAGGATCTGATGGGTAAATCGCTGGATCTGATGGGAAAATCCTGGGATCTGATTGGAAAATCCTGGGATCTGACAGGGAAATCCTGAGATTCAACAGGTAAATCCTGGGATCTGATGGGAAAATCTTGGGATCCGTCAGGAAAATCCTGGGATCTGACAGGGAAATCCCAGGATCCAACAGGAGGATCCTGGGATCTGACAGGAAAATCCTGGGATCTGACAAGAAAATCCCATTATCTGACAGGGAAATCCAGGGATCTGATGGGGAATTCCAGGATCAGACAGGAAAATTCTGGGATCTGATTGGAAAATCCCAGGATCTGAAGGGAAAACCTCAGGATCTGACAGGGAAATTCCAGGATCTGATGGGAAAATCCCAGGATCTGACAGGGAAATCCCAGATGCAACTTCCCAGGAAAAGTGGGAAGCCCCAGGAAGGAGCCTTGGATGGGGCTGGGGTGGCTCCAGAGGGAAGGAGGTGCTGGAATTCCAGGATTCCCGGGAAAACCGGGATATTTGGAGGGGTGGAGCTGTTACATCCCAGGAAAACAGGGAAAGGATTCCCAGGGCGGTGGATTCCATGGAAAATTCCTGGGATCCAAATCATCCTGGCGGGATCCCAGTCCCAGCTTTGGGGTCTCCAGGTGCAATCCGGCATTTTCCAGCTCGGGATTGAGGCTGGAAAAGCGGGAATGTCGATGTGAATGTAGGGAGTTGTTTGATTTGGGATCATTCCAAGCGGGAATGGGCTGGGAAAGCTTCCTGGGAAAAAGTGGGAATGGGATTTTAGGGAGAAAAGGGGGATTTGGGGTTTAAGGGGTTGATATGGGGGGATATGAGGGAATGGTGGGAAAATGGGAATATGGGAACAGTGGGAAAATGGGAATAATGGATATTTCAGAATGAGGGATATGTGGGAATAATGGGAATATGGGAATGATGGATACCTGGAAATTATGGGAAAATGGGAATGAGAAATATCTGAGAATGATGGATACATGGAAATTATGGACAGGTGGGTATGATGGGAATGTGGGAGTGATGGGAAAATGGGAATTATGGGAAAATGGGAATGATGCGAAGGATGGGAATGATGGATACATGGGAATGAGGGATCCATGGGAATGATGGGAATAATGGGAATGATGGGAATAATGGTCATGTGGGAATGATGGAAATGAGGGATGTGTGGGAATTATGGAAATGTGGGAATGATGGGAAAGTGGGAACGATGGGAATATGGGAATGACAGACACATGGGAATGATGGATATGTGGGAGTGATGGGAATGCGGGAGTGATGGGAAAATGGGAATTATGGGAAAATGGGAATTATAGGAATGATGGATATTTCAGAATGAGGGATCCATGGGAATGATGGATACGTGGGAACGATGGGAATATGGGAATGATGGGAATGATGGGAATGATGAATACCTGGGAATGATGGGAAAATGGGAAATGAGGGGAATATGGGAACGATGGGAATATGGGAATGATGGGAATATGGGAACGATGGGAAAATGGGAACGATGGATATATGGGAATGAGGCATCCATGGGAATCATGGTTATGTGGGAATGATGGGAATATGGGAACAATGGGAATATGGGAATGATGGGAATGTGGAAATGATGGATATCTGGGAATGAGGGATATGTGGGAATGGTGGGAATGTGGGTATGATGGACACACAGGAATGATGGACATCTGGGAAGGAGGGGAAAATGGGAATGATGGGAACGCGGGAATGATGAATATCTGGGAATGATGGATATGTGGGAATGATGGGAATATGGGTATGATGGGCACGTGGAAAAGAGGGATATGTGGGAATGAGGGACAGACAGGAATGATGGGAATGTGGGAACTATGGATATCTGGGAATAATGGAATGATGGGACTATGAGAACAATGGGAAAATGGAAATGATGGGAATATGGGAATGATGGGAATGATTGATACCCGGGAATGATGGGAATATGGGAATGATGAGAAAATGGGAATGGTGGACACGTGGGAATGATGGATATCTGGGAATTATGGGAATGTGGGAATGATGGGAATGATTAATACCTGGGAATGATAGGAATATGGGAATGATGGATACTTCAGAATGATGGATCCATGGGAATGATGGAAAAATGGGAATGATGGATACGTGGCAATGACAGATGTCTGGGAATGATGGGAATGTAGAATGATGGGAATTTGAAAATTATGGGAATATGGGAATAATGGGAAAATGGGAATGATGGGGAAATGGGAATGAGGGATATTTCTGAATGAGGGATCCATGGGAATGATGGGCGCATGGAAAAGAGGGATATGTGGGAAATGAGGGATAGACGGGAATGATGGGAATGTGGGAACAATGGACACCTGGGAATGATGGGAATGTGGGAATGATGGGCATATAATGTGGGAATATGGGAATGATGGGAATGATGAATACCTGGGAATGATGGGAAAATGGGAGTGATGGGATGCATGGGAATGATGGATATGACAGGAATGATGGGAATGTGGGAGTGATGGATACATGGGAATGATGGGTATTTCTGAACAAGGGATCCGTGGGAACGATGAAAAAATGGGAATGATGGAAACGTGGCAATGAGAGATATCTGGGAATTATGGGAATATGAGAATGATAGGAATGTGGGAATGAGGGGAAAATGGGAACAGTGCGAACACGGGAATGATGGATATTTCTGAATGAGGGTCCATGGGAATGTTGAGCACATGGAAAAGAGGGATATGTGGGAATGAGGGATACACGGGAATGATGGGAATACGGGAGTGACGGACATGTGGGAATGATGGGAATGTGGGAATGATGGGAATATGGGAATGAGAGATCTATGGGAATTATGGGCACTCTGAAATTATGGATATGTGGGAATGATGGGAATGTGGGAATAACGGGAATGATGGGAAAGATGGGAATATGGGGGTGATGGGAATATGGGAATTATGGATATCTGGAAATGATGGGAATTATGGATATCTGAGAATGATGGGAAAATAGGAATTATGGATGTTTCAGAATGAGGGATATCTGGGAATGATGGGAATGGTGGACACATGGGAATGGTGGGAATATGGTAATTATGGATATCTGGGAATGATGGGAATTTGGGAATGATGGGAAAGATTAATACCTGGGAATGATGGGAAATTTGGAATAATGGATACCTGGGAACTATGGGACTGTAGGAGTGGTGGGAACGTGGGAATGATGGACACGTGGGAATGATGGAAATATGGGAATGGATCATCCATGATTTGGGAATTGGACAGAGCCATGGGATCTCAATCTCTGGGTCAGCACAGGCTGGAAAATTAATTCCCAAACTTTTCCAGGATCATTTTTAGGCAAGGAACGAGTGGGAATTCCTTCTTTTCTGGCCGGGAAAAATTTGGGATTTGGGATTTTCCAAAGCCTGGGGATGCTTTGGGATGCCTTTTCTTGGGATTGCTCCTGGCTGGAAGAGCCAAAATATCCATCGGGACGGGGATTAGAAGGAATAATTTGGAAAATTGGGAAAAATTCCCTAAAAATTGGGACAACCCCCCCCTCAATCCCATGGAATGCCTGGGATCCCATGGAATTCCTGGGATTGGCTGCAGGGCTGGGGATGACAGGGCTGGGATCACACAGACAGAATTCCAGAGGTTTTGTGGATCGGGAATCACGGTCCCAACATCCAAAAAAAAATGGGATTGAAGATTCTCCTGGAATCTTCCATCCCAAAATTCCCGGAGGTCTGGAGAGCTTTTCCCTGCCAGGTGGCGGGGTTTGCATCAGGAATATTGGGAACGCGGAGTTCCTTCCCTGTTCTCCCCGATCCTGAGTCATTCCCGTGCGTGGGATGCACGGCAGCGCTCCCGGCAGCCGGGGGCGGATTCCCGGGAAAAGGTCGGATGCACGGGAAGGGGTTGGATGCCTGGGAAAAGGGGGATGGATTCTTGGGAAAAGGTTGGATTCCCAGGAAAAGGTCAGGTTGCTGGAAGACCCTGGGGGGATGAGGGGAAAGAAGGGAAAGGGGGGAAAATGGGATGCAGGGAAAATTGGGGAGCTGGAGGAGATGGGACGGAGGGGGAATGGGAAATTGGGAAAATGAGATGGAGGGAAAATGGGATTCAGGAGGAGATGGGACGGAGGGGAAATGGGAAATTGGGAAAATGAGATGGAGGGAAAATGGGATTCAGGAGGAAATGGGATGCAGGGAAAATGGGATGCAGGGGGAGATAGGAAATAGGGAAGATGGGATGAAAGATTGAGGAGCTGGAGGAGATGGGATGCAGGGGAAGATGGGAGAGTGGGAAATTGGGAAAATGGGATTCGGGAGGAGATGGGATGCAGGGTAATTGGGATGCAGAGAAAATGGGATGCATGGAAAAAATGGAACGCTGGAGAAAATGGGATACAGGGGAAGCAGGGAAAATGGGATACAAGAGAGATGGGATACAAGGGAAATGGGAAGTGTGGAGAAAATGGGGTGTGAGAGAGATGGGATGCAGGGAAAATGGGATTCAGGAGGGGATGGGAGCACAGGAAAATGGGATGCAGGGAAAAGTGGGGAGCTGGAGGAGATGGGATGCAGGGGAAGATGGGAAAATGGGAAAAGGGGAGGCAGGAGGTGACGGAATGCAGGGAAAATGGGATACAGGAGAAATGGGAAGCAGAGGAGATGGGATGCATGGGAAAGTGGGGAGCTGGAGGAGATGGGATGCAGGGGGAGATGGAAAACAGGAAAAATGTGAAGCAGAGAAAATGGGATGCATGGAAAACTGGGGAGCTGGAGGAGATGGGAAACGGGGCAAATGGGATGAAAGAGGAGATGGCAGCACGGGAAAATGGGATGCAGGGAAAAGTGGGGAGCTGGAGGAGATGGAATACAGGGAAAATGGGAAAATGGGAAGCAGGGAAAATGGGATTCAGGAGGAAATGGGATGCAGGGGAAAATGGGGAGCACAAGGAGATGGGATGCAGGGGAAGATGGGAAAATGGGAAAATGGGGTGGAGGGAAAATGGAGAGCTGGAGGAGATGGGAAACAGGGAAAATGGGATACAGGTAGAAATGGGAAGCAGGGAGAGATGGGGAGCAGGGAAAATGGGAAGCATGGAAAATGGGATTCAGGAGGAGATGTGATGCAGGTGCTGGTGGAACGCAGGGAAAATGGGATACAGGTGGAAATGGGAAGCAGGGAGAGATGCGGAGCAGGGAAAATGGGACGCAGAAAAAATGGGATGCGTGGAAAAACAGGGATCTGGAGGAAATGGGATACAAGAGAGATGGGATAGAGGGAAAATGGGATGCAGGGAAAAGTGGGGGGCTGGAGGAGATGGGATGGAGGGAAAATGGGATGGAAGAGGAGATGGAAGCACAGGAAAATGGGAAGCAGAGAAAATGGGATGCAAGGAAAAACGGGGAGCTGGGGGAGATGGGATGCAGGGGATTCAGGGAAAATGGGATACAGGTGGAAATGGGAAGCAGGGAGAGATGGGGAGCAGGGAAAATGGGATGCAGAAAAAATGGGAAGCAGGGAAAAGCAGAGGGCAAAAGGAGATGGGATGCGGGTAAAATGGGATTCAAGAGAGATGGGATGCAGGGAAAAGTGGGGAGCTGGGGGAGATTAGATGCTGGAAAAATGGGAAAATGGGAAACAGGGAAAATGGGATTCAGGAGGAGATGGGATGCAGGGAAAATGGGATACAGGGAAAAATGGGATGCAGGGAAAAGTGGGGAGCTGGAGGAGATAGGATGGAGAGAAAATGGGATGGAAGGGGAGATGGGAAACAGGGAAAATGGGATACAGGTGGAAATGGGAAGCACGGAGAGACGGGAAACAGGGAAAATGGGATGAAAGAGGAGATGAGGAGCACAGGAAAACAGGATGCAGGGGGAGATGGGAAACAGGGAAAATGGGATGCAGGAAAAAGTAGGGAGCTGGAGGAGATGGGGTGAAGGGGAAGATGGGAAAATGGGAAGCAGGGAAAAACAGAGCAAAACAGGGAGCTGGAAGACTTGGGATACAGGGGAAGATGGGATACAGGTGGAAATGGGAAGCAGGGAGAGATGGGGAGCAGGGAAAATGTGAAGGAGAGAAAATGGGATGCAGGGAAAAACGGAGAGCTGGAGGAGATGGGGTATAGGGGATTCAGGGAAAATGGGATACAGGTGGAAATGGGAAGCAGGGAGAGATGGGGAGCAGGGAAAATGGGACGCATGGAAAAGTGGGCAGCTGGAGGAGATGGGATGCAGGAGGAGATGGGAAGCAGGGAAAAATGGGGAGCAGGGAAAATGGGATGCAGAAAAAATGCGAAGCGGGGAAAAACAGAGCAAAAAGAGATGGGATACAGCGAAAATGGGATGCAGGTGGAGCTGGGAAGGGGAAGAGATGGGAAAGGCAAAAATGGGATGCAGGGAAAAGTGGGGGGCTGGAGGAGATGGGATGCAGGGGGTGCAGGGAAAATGGGATACAGGTGGAAATGGGAAGCGGGCAGAGATAGGATGCAAGGAAAATGTGAAGCAGAGAAAATGGGATGCATGGAAAAGTGAGGAGCTGGAGGAGATGGGATAGAGGGAAAATGGAACGAAAGAGGAGGTGGGAGCACAGGAAAATGGGATGCAGGGAAAAGTGGGGGGCTGGAGGAGATGGGTGCAGGGGAAATGGGAAGCAGAGGAGATGAGACACAACAGAGATGGGATACAGGGAAAATGGGATACTGGTGGAAATGGGATGCAGGGAAAATGGGATACAAGAAAAATGGGATGCAGGGAAAAATGGGGAGCACAAGGAGATGGGATGGAGCTGGAGCTGGGAAGGAGAGGAGATGGGAAACAGGGAAAATGGGATGCAGGGAAAAGTGGGGAGCTGGAGGAGATGGGATGCAGGGGAAAGTGGGATACAGGTAGAAATGGGATGCAGGGAAAATGGGATGCAGGGGGAGATGGGAAGCGGGGAAAATGGGACACAGGCGGTGATGGAATGCAGGGAAAATGGGATGCAGGTGGAGCTGGGAAGCAGGGAGAGATGGGAAACAGGAAAAAATGGGATGAAAGAGGAGATGGAATGTGGGAAGCACTGGGATACAGGGAAAGTGGGATTTTGGAAGTGATGGGATACAGGGAAGTTGGGATTTGGGAAGTTGGAATGTGGGAAGCAATGAGATACAGGTAATTTGCGATTTGGGAATTTGAGATGTTGGAAATTGGGATGTGGGAAGTGATGGGAAGCGGGGAAAGTGGGATTTGGGATTTGGGATTTGGGATGGTGTCTCTGCCCAGCCTTGGTCCCAACCCCACACACTCCAAAGTTTTCCCACTCTGGAGAAGTTGCAATAACAGCTGGGAGCGGGGAATAACCCCAGAGCATGATGGGGGTGGGATGGGCAGGAACTCCACAGGATCCAGGAATTCCTGGGAATGTTTCTGGCTGCCTTGGGGGTTTCCTTGGAATGGGAAGGAATTTTGGGATCCCTTAGGAGAGGGGGGGATGGGGCTGGGGCTGGATCCAATGCCAGGCTGGGAGAGCTGGGAATGTGCAGCTGAAGGATCCAGGGAATCCTTGGAGCCTTTTCCAGAGGGAAAGGAGAGCTGGAATTGGGCAAGGGCTGGAGGGGCAGGAGGCAGGGAATGGCTTCCAGTGGGAAGGGGGAGCTTGGGATGGTGGGATCTTGGGAAGGGATTCCTGGCTGGGCTGGGATTCCCAGAGAGTCCCTGGCAGTGCCCAAGGGTTCTGGGTCCCGGTTCCGGTCCTGATGCCATTGTTGGGTGCTGGGTCCTGGTCCTCATTCCCGGTTCTGGTCCCGATACCAGTGTTGGGTGCAGGGTGCCGGTTCTTGGTCCCAGTTCTGGTCCCAACACCAGCGTGGGATGCTGGGTTCTGGGTCCCAGTGCCAGTTCTAGTGCTGCTGTTGGGTGTCAAGTGCCGGGTCCTGGTGCCGATTCAGGGTCCCAGTGCTGGGTCCCATTGCCGGTCCCGGTTCTGGTGCCGCTGTTGGGTTCTGGGTCCTGGTGCTGGTTCCAGTGTCAGATGTTGGGTTCTGGGTCCTGGTGCTGGTTCCAGTGTCAGATGTTGGGTTCTGGGTCCTGGTGCTGGTTCCAGTGTCAGATGCTGGGTTCTGGGTCCTGGTGCTGGTTCCATTGTCAGATGCTGGGTTCTGGGTCCTGGTGCTGGTTCCAGTGTCAGATGCTGGGTTCTGGGTCCTGGTGCTGGTTCCAGTGTCAGATGCTGGGTTCTGGGTCCTGGTGCTGGTTCCAGTGTCAGATGCTGGGTTCTGGATCCTGGTGCCGCTGTTGGGTGCTGGTTCTGGTGCCAGTTCCGATCCTGAGTGCCGGGTCCCGGTGCCACCATTGGGTGTTGGGTGCTGTGTTCTGGGTCCCAGTGCCGGTTCCGGGTCTCGGTTCTGGTGCCGCTATCGGGTGCTGGGTTCTGTGTCCCGATGCTGGTTCTGGTGTCAAGTGCTGTGTTCTGGGTCCCGGTGCCAGTCCTACTGCTGCTGTTGGGTGTCGTGTTCTGAGATGCGGTTCTGGTGTCCACTGCTGGTCCCACCGTCAGTCCCAGTGTCAGCTACCAGGTCCCACCCCTGGTTCTGGTGCCGGGTGCTGGGTTCTGGGTCCCGGTGCTGGTTCCAGTGCTGCTGTCGGGTGTTGGTGCACATCCTGGTGCAGATTCAGGGTCCCGGTGCTGGTCCTGGTGCCGCTGTTGGGTGCTGGGTTCTGGGTCCCGATGCCAGTTCTGGTGTCGGGTTCTGGGTTCTGGGTCCCGGTGCCACTGTTGGGTGTTGGGTGCTGTGTTCTGGGTTCTGGTGCCCACTGCCAGTCCCGGTGTCAGGTACCAGGTCCCACTGCCAGTCCCAGTGCTGGTTCCGGTGCTGCTGCTGGGTGTCGAGTGCCAGGTCCCGGTGCCTGTCCCGGTTCTGGTGCCGCTATTGGGTACTGTGTTCTGGGTCCCAGTGCTGGTTCTGGTGTCAGATGCTGTGTTCTGGGTCCCGCTGTTGGTCCCGGTGCCGCTGTTGGGTGCTGGTCCTGGTGCCGGTTCCAATGCCAAGTGCTGGGTCCCGGTGCCGCTGTTGGATGTAGGCTGCTGTGTTCTGGGACCCGGTTCTGGTGCCTGCTGCCAGTCCCAGTGTCAGGCGCCAGGTTACACTGCCAGTCCTGGTGTTGGCATTGGTGCCACCCTTGGTGTCAGGCGCCAGGTCCCGCCCTTGGTCCCGGTCCGGGTGCTGGGTTCTGGGTCCCAGTGCCAGTTCAGGGTCCCGGTGCCAGTCCCAGTTCTAGTGCCACTGTTGGGTGCTGGGTTCTGGATCTTGGTGCCAGTTCCAGTGTTGGGTGCTGGGTGCTGTGTTCTGGGTCCCAGTTCCAGTGTCGGGTGCTGGGTGCTGTGTTCTGGGTCCCAGTTCCGGTGTCGGGTGCCGGGTCCCGCTGCCTGTCCCAGTACTGGTGCCGGTGTCAGTTCCGTGTCCTGGTGCCAGTGCCCGGTCCCAGTGCTGCTGTAAGGTGCTGGGTTCTGGGTCCCGCTGCCGGTCCCAGTGCCACTTCCAGTACCGAGTCTCAGTCCAAGTGCTGGTTCTGTGTTCCAGTGCCACTGTCAGGTGTTGTGTTCTGGGTCCCAGTGCTGGTCCCGGTGCTGGTTCTGGTGTCGGATGCCAGGTCCTGCCGCCTGTTCCGGTCCCGGTGTCACCACAGGTCCCAGTGCCGGGTCCCACGCTGGTCCCAGTACTGGGCGCCAGGTGCTGGGTCTCGGTGCCGCTGTCTGCCGCTGGCTTCTGGGTCCAGGTGCCAGTTCCGCGTTCTGGTGCTGGTTCTGGTACCCGGCCCCGGGTCTGGTGCTGGTTCCGGTGCTGCAGTCAGGTGCTGAGTTCTAGATCCAGGTCCCAGTGCCAGGTCCCAGTGCCAGGTCCCGCTGCTGCTGTTGGGAGCCGGGTGCTGGTCCCGGTGCCAGTCCCAGTACCGGCTCCTGCTGTTGGGTCCCGGTCCCAGTGCAGGCTCCGGTGCCGCTGTCAGGTGCTGGGTTCTGGATCCCGGCGCCGGTTCTGGGCTGCTGTCGGGTGCTGGCTTCTGGGTCCTGGTGCCAGTCCCGGTACCGGGTCCTGGTCCCAGTGCCCATCCCGGTGTCGCTGTCGGGCGCTGTGTTCTGTCTCCCGATGCCGGTTCCGTGTCCCGGTGCCGCCGCTGGTCCCAGTGTCACTGTCGGGTGCTGTGTTCCGTGTCCCGGTGCCGGTTCCGGTCCCTCCTCTGCTCACTCGAGTCGGTCACAGCAGGAAGCGCCGCCGGCGCTCGCTCGGGTCCTGGTCCCGGTGCCGGTCCCGTGTCCCGGTGCGTGTCCCGTGTCCCGGTGCCTGTCCCGTGTCCCGGTGCCTGTCCCGTGTCCCGGTGTCGGTCCCGTGTCCCGGTGCCTGTCCCGTGTCCCGGTGCGTGTCCCGTGTCCCGGTGCCTGTCCCGTGTCCCGGTGCCTGTCCCGTGTCCCGGTGCGTGTCCCGTGTCCCGGTGCCGGTCCCGTGTCCCGGTGCCTGTCCCGTGTCCCGGTGCGTGTCCCGTGTCCCGGTGCCTGTCCCGTGTCCCGGTGCCTGTCCCGTGTCCCGGTGCCTGTCCCGTGTCCCGGTGCCTGTCCCGTGTCCCGGTGCCGGTTCCGGTCCCTCCCCTGCGCACCCGAGTCGGTCACAGCAGGAAGCGCCACCGGCGGCTCTCGCTCGCTCCGCGCGGCGACACCAGCGGGGGTGACACCGGGGCCACCCCGGCGGCGACAGCGCGGCCACCGCTCCGTAAGTGCCGCTGGCGTCCCGGGAATCCGGTATCCCGGGAATCCGGTATCCCGGGAATCCCGCGCACCGGGCGGAGCCGCCCCTCGCTCACCTGGCGGAGGGCGGATCCCGGGCAAACTCGTCCCGGAGAATCCCCCACGGGGGAATTTCGGAACCCGGGGCGTGGGAGGGGACGCCGACGCCGCAAACTTGTCACCGAGGTGCCACCGAGGTGCCACCGAGGTGCCGCCCGGGGCTTGGCGACACCGCCCCGACCGGGGAGGCGACGCCGGGCGGGGACGGAGCCGAACTTCACCGAAAGGCACCGGCGGCGACTTCCTGGTGCGGGGAGGCGGCCCCGGACCCCGCGGGGACTTTCGCGGCGCCGGGAGGCGACAGGAGGTGGCACCGGGGGTGCGGTGGCGCCGAGGGGACGCGCGGGGACACGGAGGGGGCAGGGAGGGGACGTTGGCGGCAGCGCCGGGCTCGGTTTCGTTTCCTCCGTGTCCCCGCGGTTGCGTCACGGGGAGCGCGGGGATGTCGTCCCCAAGGCGGAGGGGAGGTGACAAAGGGCTTGGCGACGGCGACAAGGGGGTGGCGGTGTCGCCGGGGACGCTTGGCCGGGTCTGGAAATGGGGAAAATCGGGATGGGAAGATCCGGATAGGGTGGGAAGGGCGGGATTGTCCCTCGGGTCCTTGTGGGGTTTGAGGGGACATTGGTGTCCCTTGATGTCCCTTGATGTCCCTCGATGTCCCTCGGTGTCCCTCGGTGTCCCTCGGTGTCCCCAGCTCTGGCCATGAGGGTGCTGCTGGGAATTCCCATTGGGATTTTCCATGGAGTTTTCCATCCCAGCCACGGGGACGGGATGGGGACACTCTGGGGACAGCCAGCCCTGCTGTCCCCGTGCCACCCCCATGGGAATGGGGGAAAATTTTGGGGAAAAAAAACCCCATAAATGGAATATTTCTGTGCCTAAAAATTCCCTAAAAATTCCGTGCTGTCCCCGTGCCACCCCCATGGGAATGGGGGAAATTTTTTGGGAAAAAAACCCCATAAATGCAATATTTCTGTCCCGAAAATTCCCTAAAAATTCCCTAAAAAATCCCTAAAATGTCCCTAAAAATTCTCTGCTGTCCCCCTGTCACCCCCATTGGGAATGAGGGAAAATTGTGGAGGGAAAAACCCCCATAAATGGAAAATTTCTGTGCCTAAAAATTCCCAAAATATCCCCTAAAAATTCCCTAAAATTCTCTGCTGATCCCGTGCCACCCCCGTTGGAATGGGGCCGGGAATGAGGAAAATTGTGGGGAAAAAACCCCATAAATGGAATATTTCTGTGCCTAAAATTACCCTAAAAATCCCCAAAAAATCCCTAAAAAATCCCTAAAAATTTCCCTAAAAATTCCCTGCTGTCCCCGTGCCACCCCCATGGGAATGGGGCTGGGAATGGGGGAAAATTTTGGGGAAAAAAAACCCATTAATGGAATATTTCTGTCCCTAAAATTCCCTTAAAAAATCCCTAAAAAATCCCTAAAAATTTCCCTAAAAATTCCCTGCTGTCCCCGTGCCATCCCCATGGGAATGGTGCTGGGAATGGGGGAAAATTGTGGGGGGAAAAAACCCCATAAATGGAATATTTCTGTCCCTGAAAAATCCCTAAAAATTCTCTGCTGTCCCCGTGCCACCCCCATGGGAATGGGGCTGGGAATGGGGAAAAATTGTGGGGGAAAAAAACCCATAAATGGAATATTTCTGTGCCTAAACATTCCCTAAAAATTCCCTAAAAATTCCCTGCTGTCCCCGTGCCACCCCCATGGGAATGGGAAAAATTGTGGGGGGAAGAAACCCATAAATTGAATATTTCTGTGCCTAAAAAATCCCTAAAAATTCCCTAAAAATTCTGTGCTGTCCCCGTGCCACCCCCATGGGAATGGGGCTGGGAATGGGGGAAAATTTTGGGGAAAAAAAACCCCATAAATGGAATATTTCTGTCCCTAAAAATCCCCAAATTTCCCTAAAAATCAGCTGGAATTCCGTGGGATTTGGGGTCGGGGTGGCCTCGCGTTCTGGGGGACAGGAAGGGACGAGGGGGGGGCGGTGGCCTGGCCGCTCTTGTGGCCACCGGGCTTGGGGACACGGCCCGAATGTCACCCGAGGTTGTGCAAAGGATGTGGCTTCCTGCAGAGAGGCCCCGGGGGTGGGGAAAGAACAAAAAACCCCAAAAAACGCCCCCAAAAAACCCCAAAATCCGGATGTGAATAAAAACCCCGAAATCCGGATGTGAGAAAAAAACCCCAAAACTCGGAGGTGAACAAAAACCCTAAAAAAGCTGAAGGTGAATAAAAATCCCCAAATCCGGAGGTGAATAAAAAAACCTAAAATCCGGAGGTGAATAAAAATCCCAAAATTCAGAGGTGAATAAAAATCCCCAAAATTCGGAGGTGAATAAAAATCCCAAAATTCAGAGGTGAATAAAAGACCCCAAATTCAGAAGTGAATAAAAATCCCCAAAATCCGGAGGTGAATAAAAATCCCAAAATTCAGAGGTGAATAAAAATCCCCAAAATTCGGAGGTGAATAAAAATCCCAAAATTCAGAGGTGAATAAAAGACCCCAAATTCAGAAGTGAATAAAAATCCCCAAAATCCGGAGGTGAATAAAAATCCCTAAAAACCTGGGGGTGAATAAAAATCCCAAAAATCCGGAGGTGAATAAAAAAACCTAAAATCCGGAGGTGAATAAAAATCCCAAAATTCAGAGGTGAATAAAAATCCCCAAAATCTGGAGGTGAATAAAAAATCCCAAAATTCAGAGGTGAATAAAAATCCCAAAATCTGGAGGTGAATAAAAAAACCCCAAAATCTGGAGGTGAATAAAAATCCCTAAAAATTCAGAGGTGAATAAAAATCCCTTAAAAACCCCAAAATCTGGAGGTGAATAAAAATCCCTAAAAAGCTGGAGGTGAATGAAAAAACTCCAAAATCCAGAGGTGAATAAAAAACCCCAAATTCAGAAGTGAATAAAAATCCCCAAAATCTGGAGATGAATAAAAATCCCTAAAAACCTGGGGGTGAATAAAAATCCCAAAAATCCAGAGGTGAATAAAAAAAACTAAAATCCGGAGGTGAATAAAAATCCCAAAATTCAGAGGTGAATAAAAATCCCCAAAATCTGGAGGTGAATAAAAAATCCCAAAATTCAGAGGTGAATAAAAATCCCAAAATCTGGAGGTGAATAAAAAAACCCCAAAATCTGGAGGTGAATAAAAATCCCTAAAAATTCAGAGGTGAATAAAAATCCCTTAAAAACCCCAAAATCTGGTGGTGAATAAAAATCCCTAAAAAGCTGGAGGTGAATGAAAAACTCCAAAATCCAGAGGTGAATAAAAACCCCAACATCTGGAGGTGAATAAAAATAGCAAAATCCGGAGGTGAATAAAAAAATCCCAAAATCTGGAGATGAATAAAAATCCCAAAATCCGGAGATGAATAAAAATCCAAAAATTCTCTGGTGAATAAAAAATCCCTAAAAAATCTGGAGGTGAATAAAAATCCCAAATCCAGAGGTGAATAAAAAACCCCAAATTCAGAAGTGAATAAAAATCCCCAAAATCTGGAGATGAATAAAAATCCCTAAAAACCTGGGGGTGAATAAAAATCCCAAAAATCCGGAGGTGAATAAAAAAACCTAAAATCCGGAGGTGAATAAAAATCCCAAAATCTGGAGGTGAATAAAAAACCCCAAATTCAGAAGTGAATAAAAATCCCAGAAATCCGGAGGTGAATAAAAATCCCCAAAATTCAGAGGTGAATAAAAATCCTAAAATCCAGAGGTGAATAAAAAACCCCAAATTCAGAAGTGAATAAAAATCCCAAAAATCCGGAGGTGAATAAAAATCCCCAAAATTCAGAGGTGAATAAAAATCCTAAAATCCAGAGGTGAATAAAAAACCCCAAATTCAGAAGTGAATAAAAATCCCAAAAATCCGGAGGTGAATAAAAATCCCCAAAATTCAGAGGTGAATAAAAATCCCAAAATCCAGAGGTGAATAAAAAAACCTAAAATCCGGAGGTGAATAAAAATCCCAAAATCCAGAGGTGAATAAAAATCCCAAAATCCGGAGGTGAATAAAAATCCCAAAATCCAGAGGTGAATAAAAATCCCAAAATCCGGAGGTGAATAAAAATCCCAAAATCCGGAGGTGAATAAAAATCCCAAAATCCGGAGGTGAATAAAAATCCCAAAATTCAGAGGGGAATAAAAAACCCCAAAATCTGCATGTGAATAAAAAACCCCAAAATCCGGAGGTGAATAAAAAATCCCAAAATTTGGAGGTGAATAAAAATCCCAAAATCCAGAGGTGAATAAAAAACCACAAAATCCGGATGTGTATAAAAATCCCAAAATCCGGAAGTGAAGAAAAAACCCCAAAATCCGGAGCTGAATAAAAACCCCAAATCCAGAGGTGAATAAAAATCCCAAATCTGGAGGTGAATAAAAACCCCGAAATCTAGAGGTGAATTAAAATCCCCAAAATCCGGAGCTGAATAAAAATCCCAAAATCCAGAGGTGAATTAAAATCCCCAAAATCCGGAGCTGAATAAAAATCCCCAAAATCCAGAGGTGAATAAAACCCCCAAAATCCGGAGGTGAATAAAAATCCCAAAATCCAGAAGTGAATAAAAATCCTTAAAAAATCAAGAGGTGACTAAAAATCCCTAAAAAATCCGGAGGTGAAAAAAAAACCCCAAAATCTGGAGGTGAATAAAACCCCCAAAATTTGGAGGTGAATAAGAATCCCAAAATCCAGAGGTGAATAAAAAATCCCAAAATAAATAAAAACCCCAGAGAGTTAAAAGATCCCAAAATTGTTTGGGGTGAGAGGGAGCTGAAATCCCGTCCTGATCCAATCCCGATTTTTCCATGATCCAATTTTGCCTCGGATATTCCCAGGGATTCTCTGGGAATTCCAGCCCAGCCAGGAATTCCTTCCCAAGATCCCAAATCCTCAGAATCCCAAAATCCCAAAATCCCCAAATTCCCAAATCCCGACGCTCTGGCCATGGTGGGAGCCACTCCCTGTGCTGCCATTCCAGGCCCTTTCCCAAATCCCTCCGGGTTGGATCCATCCCCATCCCGACTCCTCCTTGAGAGGGAATCTCGGGATCCAGGAAATTCCCCGGGAATTCAGGGCTCCAGGAAGGGTCTCCCTTCCCTTTCCCATCCCCGAATCCCATAAAAATCCCTCGGGATGGATCCTGAGTGTCCTTGATCCCAGAATCCCGGGATGGTTTGGGATGGGATCCCTGGACCTTCAATCCCATCCCAGGGACACTTCCCACCATCCCAGGGTGATCCAAATCCACCCCTGGACACTGCCAGGGATCCATCCAGGGATTCTCTGGGAATTCCAGCCCAGCACCTCCTGACCCTCTCAGCCAGGAATTCCTTCCCAAGATCCCAAATTCCCTAAATCCCAAAATCCTGACCCTCTGGCCATGGTGGGAGCTATTCCCTGTTCTGGTATTCCAGGCCCTTTTCCCAAATCCCTCTCCAGCTCTCCTGGGTTGGATCCATCCCCATCCCGACTCCTCCTTGAGAGGGAATTTCAGGATCCAGGGATTCCCTGGGAATTCAGGGCTCCAGGAAGGGTCTCCCTTCCCTTTCCCATCCCCGAATCCCATAAAAATCCCTCGGGATGGATCCTGAGTGTCCTTGATGCCAGAATCCCGGAATGGTTTGGGATGGGATCCATGGACCTTCAATCCCATCCCAGGGACACTTCCCACCATCCCAGGGTGATCCAAATCCACCCCTGGACACTGCCAGGGATTCTCTGGGAATTCCAGCCCAGCCAGGAATCCCTTCCAAGATCCCACCATCCCAAGCTCCCCTTTCCCACTGGAAGCCATTCCCTGGCTCCTGCCCCTCCATCCTTCATCCCAAATCCCAAATCCCGGCTCTGGAATCACAAATTTCCCTCTGGAAAAGGCTCCAAGGATTCCCCGGATCCTTCCCTGATCCAGCTGCACATTCCCAGCTCTCCCAGCCTGGCACTGGATCCAGCCCCATCCCGATTCCACCTTCAGTAGGAATTTTGGGATTCAGGAAATTCCCTGGGAACTGGGGAGTCCAGGAAGGGTCTCCCTTCCCTTTTCCATCCCAAATTCCATAAAAATCCTGGATCCTCCACCGATCCCAGTGCACATTCCCAGATCGGCTCCTCCGCTTCCTGGTGGTTTAATCATTAACCCCAACTCCTCCGGATGCGGAATTCCACGTTCCAGAGGCTCCTCCGGATGAGGAATTCCAAATTCCGGGGGCTCCTCCAGGTGTAGAATTCCACATTCCAGGGGCTCCTCCGGATCAGGAATTCCACGTTCCAGAGGCTCCTCCGGATGCGGAATTCCACATTCCAGGGGCTCCTCCAGGTCAGGAATTCCACGTTCCAGAGGCTCCTCCAGGTGTAGAATTCCACATTCCAGGGGCTCCTCTGGGTGCAGAATTCCACATTCCAGGGGCTCCTCCGGGTGCGGAATTCCACATTCCAGGGGCTCCTCCGAATGAGGAATTCCACATTCCAGAGGCTCCTTTGGATGAGGAATTCCACATTCCAGAGGCTCCTCCGGATGCGGAATTCCACATTCCAGGGGCTCCTCCGGATCAGGAATTCCACATTCCAGGGGCTCCTCCGGATGAGGAATTCCACATTCCAGGGGCTCCTCCAGATCAGGAATTCCACATTCCAGGGGCTCCTCTGGGTCAGGAATTCCACATTCCAGGGGCTCCTCCGGATGAGGAATTCCACATTCCAGAGGCTCCTCCGGATCAGGAATTCCACATTCCAGGGGCTCCTCCGGGTGCGGAATTCCACATTCCAGGGGCTCCTCTGGGTCAGGAATTCCACATTCCAGGGGCTCCTCCGGATCAGGAATTCCACATTCCAGAGGCTCCTCCGGATCAGGAATTCCACATTCCAGGGGCTCCTCCGGGTGCGGAATTCCACATTCCAGGGGCTCCTCAGGGTGCAGAATTCCACATTCCAGGGGCTCCTCCGAATGAGGAATTCCACATTCCAGAGGCTCCTCCGGATCAGGAATTCCACGTTCCAGGGGCTCCTCCAGATCAGGAATTCCACATTCCAGGGGCTCCTCTGGGTCAGGAATTCCACGTTCCAGGGGCTCCTCCACGCCTGCGCTCCCTCCCGGGGAAACCCCTTGGAATTCCCAAAATCCTCGGGAATGGCAAAATTAGGGATCCCTTTGGGATCCCAAAATTTGGAAGAATCCAAAATCCTCATCCCAGTTTTTTTCTGAGAAAGGGAGGGTTGGAGCTTGAATTTTTAAAGCAGATTTGGAATTTTTTTATGGTTTTTTATCGCCTCTAAAAATCCCAAATCCCAAATCCCTTTAGTTCCCAAAATTTGGGACCACCCCAGATCCTCATCCCAGTTTTTATTTCCGGGAAGGGAGGGTTGGAACCATTTCACCTCTGGCTGTGATGAAGTTTTTAAGCAGATTTGGGATTTTGGGGGTTTTTTATCGCCTCTAAAAATGAAGGAGAAAATTGGTCTGAGTCAAGGACGTGGAGGTGTCACTGTGGAGGTGACAGGGACAGGGGACGTGTCACTGTGGAGGTGACAGGGACGTGCAGGTGTCACTGTGGAGGTGACAGGGACAGGGATGTGTCACTGTGGAGGTGACAGGGACAGGGGACGTGTCACTGTGGAGGTGACAGGGACGTGCAGGTGTCACTGTGGAGGTGACAGGGACAGGGATGTGTCACTGTGGAGGTGACAAGGGCTTGAAGGTGTTGATGTGAAGGATGTCGAGGTGACATGGACGTGCAGGTGTCACTGTGGAGGTGACAGGGACGTGCAGGTGTCACTGTGGAGGTGACAGGGACAGGGATGTGTCACTGTGGAGGTGACAGGGACGTGGAGATGTCACTGTGGAGGTGACAGGGACAGGGGACGTGTCACTGTGGAGGTGACAGGGATGTGGAGGTGTCACTGTGGAGGTGACAAGGGCTTGAAGGTGTTGATGTGAAGGATGTCAAGGCGACATGGACGTGCAGGTGTCACTGTGGAGGTGACAGGGACAGGGATGTGTCACTGTGGAGGTGACAGGGACGTGGAGGTGTCACTGTGGAGGTGACAGGGACACAGAGATGTCCCTGTGGAGGTGACAGGGACGTGCAGGTGTCACTGTGGAGGTGACAGGGACGTGCAGGTGTCACTGTGGAGGTGACAGGGACACAGAGATGTCCCTGTGGAGGTGACAGGGACACGGAGGTGTCCCTGTGGAGGTGACAGGGAGACAGAAACGTCGCTGTGGAAGTGACAAGGACACAAAAGTGTCATCATGAAGGTGACAAGGATATGGAGGTGTCACTCTGGAGGTGACAGGGACACGGAGGTGTCACCGTGGAGGTGACAAGGACATGGAGGTGTCAGTTTGGAGGTGACAGGGACATGGATCTGTCCCTGTGGAGGTAGCAGGAACAGGGAGGTGTCACTGTGGAGGTGACAAGGAGACAGAAATGTGTCCATGGAGGCGACAAGGACATGGGGCTGTCACCGTGGAGGTGACAGGGACATGCTTGTGTCGTTGTGAAGATGACAAGGATATGAAGATGTTGGTTTGGAGGTGACAGGGACATGGAGGTGTCATTGTGGAGGTGACAGGAACACAGAGGTGTCACCATGGAGGTGACAAGCACGTGGAGGCCTCCCTGTGGAGGTGACAAAGACATGGAAGTGTCACTGTGGAGGTGACAAGCATATGGACGTGTTGGTTTGGAGGTGACAAGGACACGTGTAGGTGTCACTGTGGAGGGGACAGGGATGTGGAGGTGTCACTGTGGAGGTGACAAGGACTTGGAGTTGCCAATCTGGAGGTGACAGAGACATGGAGGTGTCACTGTGGAGGTGACAGGGACATGGAAGTGTCACTTTGGAGGTGACAAGGGCATGGAGGTGTCGTTGTGAAGGTGACAAGGATATGAAGATGTTGGTTAGGAGGTGACAGGGACAGTGAGATGTCACTGT
Organism: Ammospiza caudacuta; assembly: GCF_027887145.1. Lineage (NCBI taxonomy): Eukaryota > Metazoa > Chordata > Aves > Passeriformes > Passerellidae > Ammospiza > Ammospiza caudacuta. The sequence continues at coordinate 117,687,952 of NC_080595.1, read as the reverse complement.
GGAGGTGACAAGCACATGGACATATTGGTTTGGAGGTGACATGGACACGGAGGTGCCACTGTGGAGGTGACAAGGACATGGAGGTGTTGCTCTCAGGGTGACAGGAATGTGGAGGTGTTGCTCTGGAGGTGACAAGGACATGGAGGTGTCAGTTTGGAGGTGACAGGGATATGGAGGTGTTGCTCTGGAGGTGACAAGGACATGGAGGTGTCACTGTGGAGGGGACATGGAGACAGATATGTTGCCATTGAGGTGACAGGGACCTGGAGGTGTCACTGTGGTGATGACAAGGACACGAAGGTGTCACTGTGAAGGTGACAGGGACATTGGAGGTCTCAGTGTGGAGGTGACAGGGACATGCTTGTGTCGTTGTGAAGGTGACAAGGACATGAAGATGTTGGTTTGGAGGTGACGGGGACATCGGGGTGTCACCATGGAGGTGACAGGGACATCGGGGTGTCACCATGGAGGTGACGGGGATGTGGAGGTGTCGCTGTGGAGCTGACAGGGACACAGAGGTGACAATGTGGAGGTGACAGGGACGCGGAGGCCTCCCTGTGGAGGTGACGGGAACATGGACATGTTGGTTTGGAGGTGACAAGGACACATGGAGATTTTACTGTGGGGGTGACAGGGACATGGAACTGTCACTGTGGAGGTGACAGGAATGGGGAGATATTGGTTCAGAGGTGACAAGGACGCGTGGACATGTCACTGTGGAGGTGAGAAGGAATTGCAGGTGTCACTCTGGAGGTGACAAGGACATGAGAATGTCCCTGTGGAGGTGACAGGGACGTGGAGGTGTTGCTGTGGAGGTCGCAGGTGTGGAGATGTCACTGTGGAGGTGACAGGGAGAGGGAGTTGTCACCGTGGAGGTGACAGGGACATGGAATTGTTCCTCTGGAAGTGCTGGGGACACCGAGGGGTTCTGGAGGTGACAAGGACACCGGTGTTGGTTTGGAGGTGACAAGGACGCCGGTGTTGCTCTGGAGGTGACAGGGACGCCAGTGTTGCTCTGGAGGTGATGTTGGGGACACAGACTTTGCTGTGCAGGTGACAAGGACATGGAGGTGACAAAGACATAGAGGTTCTGGAGGTGACAAGGGCGCAGGTCTTGGTTCAGAGGTGACAAGGACACGGAGATGTTGCTCTAGAGGTGGCAGGGACAATGAGATGCTGGTTTGGAGGTGACAAGGACATGGGTGCTGCTCTGGAGGGGATGTTGGGGACACAGATATTGCTGTGCCGGTGACAAGGACCGGTATAGAGCTCTGGAGGTAACAGGGACACGGAGGTGTCACCATGGATGTGACAGGGACACGGAAATGTTTTGGAGGTGACAAGGACATGGAGGTGTTGTTTTATCGGTGACAAAGACAGAGAGGCTCTGGAGGTGACAAGGACATGGAGGTGTTGCCA